>NW_026782378.1:0-83149 GCF_031769215.1 Ylistrum balloti | reverse complement strand
ACAAGGACATAATCTCCAACTTTGTAATTTTTTCTACAAAAATTGAAATTGAGTTATTAATACTTTCTGCAGTTATAAGTGGGATGGTTAGGGCCCAACAAAAGTACTTAAACCACACCACTGGACACCATTTTTCCATAATGTCCGGTGCCTGTCCACAGTAAGGAATTTTGTAATCAGTGGTCCTATATGTGTTATCGTGTGTTGTTCTTTTTTTGTTTTTGTTGTGTTGTGTTATTGGTGGCTCTGGCTGTTTTCAGTACAATTATTTCAGCTACAACTTTCCTTTTCCTTTTTGGAAAAGAGCATGTAAGAAAATTATACATTAATACATAACAATACATTATTTTTACAATCAAAACAATTAATTTTTCTCCAGTTATATATAAATAACTGCTAAAGAACAAAGAAAGGTCTGACAATGTATAATCTATACTCCGATTTGGATTATGCATCTAAGTTTTTAAATCACTTTTAAATAGATTAAACTGTTAACACTTTCAACAATCAGATTTGAAAGATGTGCATACCTTTGAGTACAAGCTTCCTCAGCCGTCTGTTTTGCAGTAAGTTCATTATGTTGTTTCTACAATTAAACAGTAAGTGATTAAAACAAAAGTTATAGTGTTAGCAATTTCAACAAATTAGGCATTGTTACAACTGGAAATAGTATGAGGATATATACTTCTCTGAAATATCAATAAGGCAAGATAGTTTGTATAATCTCTTGTTTGCAGAAACCACAGTTTGTGTAATTACTTGTTTTTCTAGGTATGGACATTGTTTGCATTTGATGGATATTGAAGAACTGATTAATTTCTTCTAAATGTCAATTAAAATAGGAGGTTCACATCATGGATGTGTGCCAAATGCCTGGTTAAACTGTTAAATTTAGTTTGGGAAATGTACATAGGAGTTACAGATTAAACAAACTATGCACCCTTCAGATGCCGAGATGACCTGCTTTCGTCTTGTAAAAATACTGTAAATATTAAAAGGATTTGTTCATTTTCAAATGTACCTGATTCGTTCCGTTGCCTGATTTGGCTCTGCACTCAGAACGACTGGCTCAACCCTCAGGATGACTTGCTCGTCTGATTCAGCACTCGGGACGTCTGATTCAGCACCCAGGATGACTGGCTCAACACTCTGGACAACTGGCTCAACAGACGTAGCAATGTCTTACAGACGACTTATCACCAGATTTCTCCTTAGAGTTTGGCAAGGATGAAGAAGAACTAGCGTCGTCACGCCTTTTACCATGACCATGAGAGTCTTTATGACCATTGCTCTTAGGCCGGACCAGATTAGACGGATTTCCCCTAGCTTCAGCATACTGATCAGCTCATCTCGACATTTCTGGCAATGAAGACGGAGTACGCTCCTTCAAAAACAACACAAGATCGTGCCCGCAAGCCTGAAGAAATTGGTCGCGCACCATCAAGTCCTTGAGGTCATCAAAAGTCTTACTCGTTCTTGCCATCTCAAGCCAACGTACGAAATAGCTCTCAAGCCTGACAGCAAATTGTGAGAAAGTTTCGCCTTTCTCAGGCCTACCTGATCTAAATCGGTTTCGAAATCCTTCCTCGGTCATTTCGAACCTCTTGAGGAGTGCAGTTTTCAATACATCGTAGTCTAGAGCCTGGTCAATCGGTAACCGAGAAAACACATCAAGAGCCCGTCCTTTAAGGAGCACACTAAGATTCGACGCCCAACTAGTCGTTTTATCCCAATGTTGGGTCATAGCGAACCTCTCAAAACGTTGCAAATATGAATCCATGTTATCTTTTTTTTTTTTTTTTTTAAACAATCATTTTATTCAAAGAAGCATATGTTATATAACAATACATTACGTGTTACATACAAAACATGTACATTGTTAACTTTACACCACGGACTAAATATACAGTTGTAGATATTTACATTGTTTTCACTCTCTTTCTTTACACTACGGACTAAATATAGATATTTACATTGTTTTCACTCTCTTACTTTACACTACAGACTAAATATAGATATTTACATTGTTTTCACTCTCTTACTTTACACCACGGACTAAATATAGATATTTACATTGTTTCCACTCTTTTACTTTACACCACGGACTTAATGAATATACTAAACACAACACACACACACACACACACACACACACACACACACACACACACACACACACACACACACCAACACACACACCTACAAATAGAAAAATTAGCCTGGTATTGGAAATTTCGTGAATTTAGCGCAACCCCAAATCGTTCAGGGGGAATAACTCTTATGTTACCACTGGCACGTGTACACGAAAGTCGCCAGGTTGTCACCACGTGGAGCAAGCCAGTCCTACAATTTACACTCCTGTAGGGTAAGTAAATACTAATTTTATCCATAATATCATTTCCATATGTGCAAGAACCAGAAAAGATTTTTTTTTCATTGTAATATTTTCGAGCTATATGTAACACTATCGGATAACTCAGAAATACAGGTTGTACAGTTGGCCTGCCTAGTCATACAGACGAGTTATGTTTATCAGTTTATATTATCTTTATACCTTCTATATATATAAATATACATCTTTATATGACAAAAAATTAAAATAATAGTGTTTTGTTAATGCAAGTTAATAACTATATGCCCTTATTAGTATGCAAATGTGAGTCGGTGGGTCAAGGTCGGCAGACGCTACTAAACCACGTGGTGTGTTTGTTTGTAAATAAATGATCTTTTTTATTTACAGGTATGCAGTGTATGGATTACAATATTGTATGTCGTGCTTCCGGATCGAAGGAGATTAATATGCCTGCAACATAAATACAAGATGTGATTCTCATAAAAATATGAAAAGGTGGATTATATGTCTATACCCAACTGTTCACAAGCTACTTGGATAAGATGATGAATTCCGGTTCCGGTATATTTCTTTATAGCTATAGTCATACGCAGTTCACTCTTTAGAATATTGTCTATGTTGATGTTTATTGTTTTTTGTTCACTTACATAATATCCTTTATATATTGCATAGGCTATATAGGTTAATAAGAGATTTATTACATCATATTTCTCATAGGTAATTTTGTATCCAAGAACAATGTTTCGTAAAGTTATCATATCTTTTTTGTACCCCATTTTTCCAAAGAGATTGTTCATTTTCGCTTTAAATGCTGCAATGTATCTACAATTTGTGAAGAAATGATCATATGTTTCTATAACCCCACACACATTACATAACGGACTATCTTTAATTTTCCACTTATATAGTAGTTGACTATTTGGTAGTATTCTGTGTATCAATTTCCATCTAAACATTTTCAATTTGTTATCACTAATATTTGTTAAAGTGAAGCTAATCATCTTTTTAAATCTGTCTCCCAACTCTGTTGTGCCTATGTCAAATTCGTTCTCCCAAGCAATATATGCAATTGGTTTTATTGAATTCATTTTAAGGAAATTGTCATATATTTGTTTATTCGAAATTTCATCTACACAAACTCTTTTCACTTTATTCCTAAGTTTAACAGTTAGCACGTCATAATCATTTTTTATTTTGAATTTTTGTATGTCTGAATATTTTAATTTTTCTTTCCATGTTTTAGGAACAGATTTTTTAACTACAGAAACTTGTGAGATCCAATCTCTCTTATTTTTAAGCTTATTAAAAATGATATTTTCACTTATCTTTCCTTCTTGATCTAAAATGTCCTGTAGTCGTAAGAGTTTACTGTCAATCCAGTTTTTATATATTAATACTTTATTTTCATTTTTTATATATTGATTTCCCCAAATTAACTCATTTGCTATGTCTTCTATTTTTTTTGGATATTGTCTTTCACCTCCCCCGATTGCAATCCAGGATTTCAAAATGTCTTGGTAAAATAGAGGGATATTCAGATAACCGTGTATGTTTTTTAAATTTTTTGGGTTCATTGCAAAAATAAGGAGATTATTTCCATATTTATTTAAATAATACTTAGGTATGTATGTCCATAAGCTGTTATCAGTTTTAAGTTTTTCGACCCAGCTACATTGTATAGTTATCACATGAGATGTTAAATCTAACATTTTCAGTCCCCCGACTGCATATGATTGACATAAGTTTTTCCTCTTAATTTTTTCTGTTTTCCCATCCCATATATATTTATACATGATTTTTTCAGCCTTTTTTATTACATGTTTTGGTACTGATATTACAGAAATTAGATATGTTAATTTTGGTATTAGAAGTGATTTACATATTTGAATTCTCCCAATCATAGTTAACTTCCTTCTATCCCATAAATTTACAATCCTCTGCATTTTTTCCAACTTAGTTTCCCAATTTAATTGCTCTATTTTCTTGATGTCTAAACTGAAATATATTCCTAATGCCTTAATACTTTCATTGGTCCAGTCTATGTTTTCATGATTATCATCTATTAATATTTTGTTGTTTCCTAACCTGATTCCTTGCGACTTGTTTCTGTTTAAAATTAATCCGGATAAACTTCCAAAAATTTCAATTATATTAAGAGCTTTGGTTACATCTGATTTAGTTTTTAAAAATAATGTAGTATCATCGGCTAATTGTGAAATTTTAAAGTCTCTACTTTGTGATTGTTTGATTTTTATGCCCTGTACATTTTCATCTTGTCTGATTTTAATGGCCATTATTTCTACTGTTATAACAAAGAGAAGTGCCGATATTGGGCATCCCTGTCTAATTCCGCGTGTGATACTAACATGTTCTGATAACCATCCATTATTTGAGACTAAACAATTTATTTGATTGTATAAAGTTGATATCCAATTCATAAAATTTTCCTTAAAACCAAAGTGTTTTAATACAGATAACATAAAGGGCCATTCTATTGAGTCGAACGCTTTTGCAAAGTCCAGAAATAATATGCTTCCATCTAATTTATTTTTTTCTGAATAATCAATTATGTCATTAATTAGTCGAATATTGTATCTAATATTTCTTCCCATCACAAAGCCATTTTGATCTGAGTTAATGATTTTTGGTAGGATCTTCTTTATTCTTTCTGCTAGACAATGAGCTAATATCTTATAGTCCACATTTAAGAGTGTAATGGGTCTCCAGTTATTTAGATCACAGGGATCATTTTTTTTAAAAATCAGTGAGAGGATTCCAGTTCTTTGAGACTCTGATAGTTTTCGATTTTCATAACCATTATTTAGGCAATTCACTAATAACTCTTTAAGATGTGTCCAAAATTTTCTATAGAATTCAACGGTCAGTCCGTCAGATCCAGGAGATTTATTTAGTTTCATTTTTTTAAAGATTTAAGACATTCTTCTTCATTTACCATACCCTCACATTTGTTACTATCTTCTTCACTTACTCTGTTCTCTAAGTTAACAGAATTGATATAATGTTTAATTTCTTCAATGTTTGGTTCTTTTGTTGTATATAATTTTTCATAAAATTGTTTTTGTCTGTTCAGTATTTCACCTTGCTCAGTCAGTATTTCCCCATTTTCATCATATAGTTTGTTTATTGACTTTTTCATTTGTCTACATTTTTCCAACCCCAAGAAATATTTGTTGTTTTTTTCACCTTTCTGAACCCACTCTGATCTAGATCTTATTTGATTTCCCTTTGCTCGATGTGCATAAATTACTTCTATCTCTTCTTCAATTATCTTTATCTCCTCTGTGTTTGCATTTTTATTTTTTTTTCTTGAAGTTTTTCTTCTAGATCTTTCAACCTATTTTTTCTTAGTTTTGTTTTTACCTTCCCAAAATATATAGATGTTTCTCTTATTTCTACTTTACATAAATCCCATATAGTTTGAGCTGATAACTGATCATTACCTTCCATTTGTTTATATCTATTTAAAATTTTGATTATCATTTTTTGATATTCTGTATCATTCAATAAACTATTATTAATTTTCCAGTAACCAGGGCCTCGTGCTACAAGTTTTATGTCGACCATTAGCGAAACAGCTTGGTGGTCTGTGTATTTTATAAGAACTGGTCGAATATCAGATTTAATTACCTTATGTATAATTCCTTCCTGTACCAAAAAGTAATCTATTCTACTTGCTTCTGTGGTTGAATTTTTCCTTTTCCAGGTAAATTGTTTTTTCTTGGAATTTTTTAGTTTCCATGGATCTTTCAATTTTAAGTCTTTTATTAACATTTTATGGCTATTTACTGGTTTTGTTGGTATTTTTTTTGATAATCTATCATCTGCTTGTTGAATTTCGTTCCAATCACCACCTATAATAATGAAACCTAGGCTATGGTTTGATATAAATGATTTCACCCGTTTATAGAATGTGTTTCTGCCTTTCCTGTCATTAGGTCCGTATATATTTACAATAGTGTATATATTGTCATTAATTTTCACATTAACAAGTAATAGTCTTCCTTCTTTATCCTTGTGTATGTCAATTATTTCTGGATTTATCTTTTTACTTATGAAAATACTAACTCCTCTACTCTGTGTTGTGCCAAAACTATGAATTACCTCCCCTTGCCACTCTGTTTTTATATATGGTACCATTGTTTGTTTAAAATGTGTTTCTTGTGTTAGGATAATATTGCCTTTCTGTTGCTTAACCCAGGCATAAAATCTATCTCTTTTTTGCTTTTCTCCTAAACCTTGGGAGTTTATTGTAAGAATATGTAGTTTACTAGTCATGGATTTGAAATTATAATCTAATTACACAACAAATAATAGTTAGTACCGTATATACAGATTAGAAAATTTCATACGATACATGCAAATAATATTGCTGTATATAATAATTAAAAAATATGATCAATTTGGTAATAGTAATATAGATATATTTTAAAATTAATAGTACATTTTATATGTATTTTTATATTGAACATATCTAGTAAATACATACATATAAGCATTATAGTGAAATGAGGTTACTTCCATATATTAAGGTATATACATTTTATATGTATTTTTATACTGAACATATCTAGTAAATGCATACATATAAGCATTATAGTGAAATGAGGTTACTTCCATATATTAAGGTATATACATTTTATATGTATTTTTATACTGAACATATCTAGTAAATGCATACATATAAGCATTATAGTGAAATGAGGTTACTTCCATATATTAAGGTATATACATTTTATATGTATTTTTATACTGAACATATCTAGTAAATACATACATATAAGCATTATAGTGAAATGAGGTTACTTCCATATATTAAGGTATATACATACAAATTTTTTTTTTTTAAATAAATGTATATATACACTTGCTTTTACCCAAAAAATAATACATGTACTCTTCCTTTGTGTTATAGTGCTTATATCAAAGTACTGATCGTACTACACTTGCGTTACATTATAGTACTTATATCAAAGTACTGACCGTACTGCACTTGCTACAAGTTCTATTGCTCATTCAGTATACTTTAGAATCAAGGTAATTACAGTATATTGTGAACACATAATATTGTGACTGATGGTACTGTATATTTTTACATTTTATACACATACATTCTGTATTGTTTAGTATACATATTTTCACCTTCTATATACAGATTACACAAAATAACAATATCACATATACATTTCATTGTCTTATTTTTTCTAATTATTTATTCTTTCTCGAAGTACATATTGTACTCTTGTTAGATAAAATTGACAAATCATAGAGTGTATATTTATAGATAAGATTGTATAGTGTTTTGGTTTTTTGGTTTTTTTTTTTTTTTTTTATGCACATACATTTGTACTGTGCCATATTATAGCAATGGTACACTATATATTATTTGTTGGTACTTTATATATATTTTCATATATTGGTATATTTTCCATTGTGGAATGTAAATTGTATATTATAAACACCTGTTATAATATTGATATATACTATACATCTCAGTGTGTATTTGTTGGTACTTTACATGCATACATGTATATTTTTCCAGACTCATTCTGTATTGTTTAGCATACATATCTTTTTCATCTAAATTATGTAGACTGTATACTACATTGTCCATTTTTTATATTGGAAAAGAAAATAAAACCTAAATCGTACATACATAAGTGGATAGCAATGATTATAGTCAACATATTCCTGCTTTTCACAGTTGTACATACATTTATATTGAATAAATTGAATAAAGGTGAATAAGTTAGTCTTTCTTTTTTTCACATTTTTTCTTTGCTGTTTGACCTATGTCCTCAGGAGGAGAGCGTAGGTCTGCACTCAATTGAGATGATTTCCTGGAAGGAGTGTTCTTCATGAATTTATCTAGCATAGTTTGTGTATCCTTTTTCCCTTCTTTGTTTTTCGCGGTTTTTGATTCTTTACGTTTTCGCGAACGCGATTTGCTCTCAGAGGCCTCCACGAAAATCTCTTTATTGTCTGGAGCATCAGCAGTAGTACTGGTGTATGCATCATCGTCCTCTTGATCATTACCAGTACTGCTACTGTCCGTGGAGCACATGTCGTCTTCAGTTTTACAGTCCTCATCATCAGCATCGCCATACTGATCCTGATCAACCCACAGTTTAGGACACTCGGACTTGATGTGACCAGGGAGTTTACATTCCCTGCACACTTTTTCCTTTGTGCATTCCTTGGCGTAGTGGCCCTTCTCCAAACAGTTGCTACATGTAGCGTTCTCATTTGGCTGGCCTTTATGTTTCACCGTCGCTCTATATTTACCAATCTCTATGACAGATGGTATTGGAGATTTTAGATCTTTGACAGTCAATAACCGGTCACCAGTCTCACAGTTCGTGAGGAAGCTATCTACTCGCAGCCTCTCCCGGTACATTTTGATAATTTCACAACCAAAAAGTGATATTGCCCGCTTTATCTGGCCATCTTCTGCCGAAAGTGGGACATTTTTAACTCTAATCATTGTGGTGTTGTTTTCTTCGCCATATGAAGGAAAGCTTGGATTGCTCGCATGTATCCTAACCGAATTCCCTCTAGTGAATCCATGTTATCTTTCTCCTCATCAAACGAAGGAAGTTTCGGTCCACGCGTGGTCAATGACAACTGACTAGATGAATCTACCTTACCTAACTGCTTTTCCTGTAGACTCAATAACTCGCATTTCCTTAAATGTTCCTGTACCGCTCTCGCCTCGCGTTCCATTTCCAGTTGCCTGTTTTCCTTGAGAATCATAAGTTCGTGGGCTCGATCTGCTTCAGCCCGCGCTTCCTCGCGTTCTCGCTGTCTCTGATCACGTTCCCGCGCCTGCTCTTCACGAACAAACTCCGCGAGTGACGTACCCGTAAGACCCATATCAGTACCTATCTCTATTAACTCCTTTAATGTAGCCATGATCACAAAGTATTATAGTTCTGGCAATAATAAAGTAAATCAAAATGTAGCTCGAACTCTTCAGGAACCCAACAATGCATCCCACCGCTGCCACCAAAATTTTGTAACGTGAAGAGCAATTGCTGATTCTCGGAAGAATAAGAGACACAAGCTGTTTTACACTAAACACAAATTTATATACAAAACACAAAGGACATACAAAGCCATGGTTAACAAAATGTCGACAAGCTCACTCTCTTACTCTCTTTACAATTAACACAGGATCCAACCTAGACAATATTAACAATGACAACGGAGGGCTGTGTTCCTCCACTATACAGGTACACTAATCAAATACTAGATACACTTATAGAGTAGGCAGCTATCTACGATGGAAGTGTCAGAATGTCACAAAGTAGGCTGATATCTACTTGTAGTGACAACAATGTCACATGGTCACATCAATGATCCAAGGAAAGTCCATACAGCTCCAAAACTACAAGGGGGTAACCATCCGCCATCCTCTGGAACCTCGGTCGGGCACAACAGGCAATACCTTTGTCCACCATCATCCATCACCAAGTGACCCCCTGCCAGAATGTGCGGGACAACCATCAAGCCATGAATGGTGTCTCACTGGACCATTCCACATGAGCCGTCAACAAGGCAAAGTATAGTAGCCCATCAGCAAGACAGGGTGTAACTACAATAATAGATATTCCCTATATAACACCTGCCATACTGTACTAGTTTAACTAATAATTGAATTAACACAACCTTATTAATTCTGATAATAATCGCATTAATACTCAATGCTATAACATATATTTACCACATTTGACTCCACTTAATGATCAATGATACAAGAAATAGATAATTGTCATTTCAATTATGAACATATTTACAGGTAAAGGTACGGTGCACGACGCCTTAATAGACCGTCGCACAATGGTTATTACGATACATAAGTAAACAACTGTATTTCACGTGCATGTATCAAATCACGAGTAATTGGTAATTAAACGATAATTATGCATGTATTCTATACATTTAACCGGTAAAAATCACATCATACACACCCTAATTAAACACATGGTATAGTAACACTATCGCGCACCTGTGCGTGTGTACACAAACCGTGCTCATAACAAACATACCGGCACAGGTAAATATATTGCTGTTTATCTACACAGCACTGAATAAACCATATTTACAACAATTACAGAATGCATAAAACATAAAAATCATAATTCATGGGTTTTGGGTACTCACCGCAAGCTGTGGTTTGCGTGAACGGTGAATATTATATCATGGTTCAAACAATGGCAATGTTGACACGGTAGCTGTCTCTGTCATGCATAAAAGCATGCGTACACGTCACATCCTCTCAGGTAAAAGTTTCGTAGAGATGAGCGCGCGAAATATGAACAACTGACAAAGTTCTGTATAGATATGTGACAGCATGGACTTTATTAGTTCGTGAGGATAGTATACACGTACCTCCATAATGGACTGTTTGTAGTCTTTATGCTTTGTTAAGTTGCCGCAATTAATGTATCCCTCACACTTGTCAAATGGACACGCCTGATTGCCGCGATTTCCATGTGCCTTGTGTCCGCGGCGATGACACTTGTCACAGACTGTTTTCAAAATAACTCCACCAGGTATGGCCATAGGTTGTAATGGTTCAGGTACCATTCTCATATCTTCAAGTTCATTCTTTTTGTGTAACATCAAGATTGTTAATGAATCCCGTTCGTCTTTTAATTTCTCCATCTCCTTCTCGAGAAACGGCTTCTGATCTTCGTATTTTTCAGCGAAAACATCATGGGCATGGTTAGCAGGCTTACTATCATTGATGCTGTTTTCGTCTTCAACACCGAATAATCTTTTAGGATACCTTTTGAACTTACTTGTAGATGCAACATCAATTATATTTTCAGTGGAAACAACCTCGTGGCCTTCAGATTCAGCTTTAAATTTTTTCTTGGTGTCCGGAGTCTGCATGTTACATATGCGCTCAATCAACATGCGTTTAAACACGACGGGAATGTTCATTGTCTGCACTTAGCTCGGCCTAAGGTATTTAAGGGTCTCTTTGCTGGTAACAGAAAGACAAAACAATTCTTCCTTGTATGGAAGGAGTCCAGGGTCAATGCTCCGAACAAATTCCTCTGGAGTTCTTTCAGTGTCCATCATCAGAGATTATTGGCGGCAGTCACTGTCACTGCCGTTTCCGGTAACTGCGCATGCTCACATAACACACGCTGGGCCATCTAAATATAGCGCAACTGCAGAAGTTGGTGTACAAGTTACCCGTGTTAATCGCACAGATCACGACACAGCTTGACAAGTGCGTTTGTCAACGGTATGACGTCCCGCGCTGTAACAGAGGGCTTCTTGAAACAAAGAAAAGCGAATATCGGACAATGATATCGGGGATTTTGTTCAAGAAAATGCTCACCTACGTATGAACGCGTAGCAATATAATCATACTTACTAAAATAATATCAAGAAGACTAGAGTTGGTTTCAGAATACAAAGTAGGTTCAGTTATTATCTGTGACATGTTATAGAGCTGTATAATATTCGCTAGTCTAGTACGATGTGGATTAGGACGTAACATGTTAGAATTAAAGTCGCCAGTGATAACAATATCATCAATACCAGTATTAAACGCTAGGTCGATAGAGTGCTCAATCAAGTCCCAGTCGTTTATGTCAGAGTTTGGCGGCCTATAAAAGGTTCCGAAGAGTATTTAGCCCTCGATAGAAAATTTCAATCCAAATACACTCAAGATTACCTAAATCAGTTCTCACAGTGGCATATTTTCAATAAAAGGTCAATAAATAAACAGTTCTGGCTTTTCCTGAAATTTTGTTACTTAATTACCTGTATTTCTAAAAGAAATCCAAATGGTTAAAAAAAAACACAAAAAGGTTCTAGATTAGTAAAATAATTCAGTTCAAAATGCATATATAGAAAATTCATTCATTCATTCATGCATTCATTCATTCATTCATTCATTTCATCACACATGTTGAATGGTATAATGCATGTGTGATAAATTATAGCATCATCATATGATGTAGCCCATGAAGCTTATCAGTAATTATGTCCCCCAAAGGAAGTGGGGGACATATTGCTTTTGCTCAGTTTTTTCCACTTTCTTCCGCCAGCGAGGTTTTTGACGCGTTTCTCAAAGAGCATTGCATGTATTGAAACAAAACATTACACACATGTTCATACATGCTAGGCATAGGGCAGGGCAATTAAATTTTTTATAATTTGTCAAATGACCGGTCAGCTGTGGTCAGAATTTGGCCAAAATTTAGAAATTTTCCGATTTTTGTGTTTCTACATTAACAAAACTTTTTAAAAAGTCAAAAATATTTTGATACCTTTCATTTCATGATGGTCATACGCACCTTTCTATTTTAACTTCCGGTTGGTGTTATTTCAGTACTATTCTTGGCTTATTAAATAAGTAACAAAATGTTAATTGAATTAAATAGAATAAAGTGATGTCAATAAATAACCCTCAGAAATGTTGGGATGTTAAATAGATATCTGGTAAAACGATTTCCTCATTTAACAATCGTGCACAAATGAATATTTCATTTTTCAAAATTAAGAAGCAAAATGTTATACCCCTGTCACACCTAGGGTGCGCTCGATTCGCTCTCCGGAACAGTGTTCCCGGGAGATTCTGGATCAGTGTCAATCGAATGCACTTTCACAGGAAGTAGTAAAATCACAATGGCGGACAGTGGCACAATGGCAATCGTATGCTCAGTGATGGAAAATCTCAGTGACAGCAGTGACGACGAGGACGATTTTTTCATCGTTGATGCATGTGCTGCATTATTGTAAGATTTTGTATTTTATGAAATTCGTATTTATTATCCACAGCTACAGAATCGCTTTCAGTTTAGTGCGTAAACACCAACGATACATCTCTCTCCACTGGTCCGTATGTAGAAAGTCTGATTAGTACCCATATAACTTAAGTCTTTTGTTATATGTATATTCGAACTTTTTACTTACAAGTAACTTATATGTAGTGGCTACTGGCTAGCCCCAGTTAACAACATTTTTTTTTTCAATCACAAGTTAACAACATTTTTCAATCACATTTTGAACAAACTGGCCAGAATATAAGTTAGTTATTGTATGTATGAATAGTGTTTAACAGACATACGGTACGTTTTGAATTGAAAGTATGGAATTAAACCCAAAGTAAATATGCAATGTCGGTAACTTGTACAGAACAGGCTATTTTTTCTCTAATTGAAAAAAAAAGTTTTAATGAATAAAATTTTAACTTTCATTTCTTTTGTTAAATACTAGATCCAGAACTGAAAGAAGCAAGATATATGGGTATGCTGATAATGTGGTCCCTCTATACAGTGAGGCTCACTTCCGCAGGATGTTTCGGATGTCAACAGCAACTTTAGATACTCTTTGTGACAGTATAGCAGATTTTCCAGAATTAAAAAAAGATGGAAGTGGTGGGAAAGAGTCCGTTCCAGTTAGGACACAGTTGCTACTTACCTTGTGGTATTTAGGGGGACTGGATACTGTAATAAAAATCGCAGATCGTTTTGGTGTGTCAGAGTCAACAGTGATCATGTGCAGAACACGAATAATAAAGGTCATACTAAATCATCTCAAGGAAAAATTTATTTGTTGGCCATTTGGTCAACAAGCACAAGATGTGGTTGATAATTTCAGCAAAAGAAATGGCTTTCCGGGGATATTAGGCGCATTAGATGGGACACATATTCAGATAAAAGCACCACAGCAACACCCTCAATCATACATTAACCGCAAGAACTATCACTCAATTCAGCTACAAGCTGTTTGTGATTCTGATATGAACTTTATTCATTGCTTTGCTGGCTTTCCTGGGAAATGCCATGATGCACGTGTACTTCGCAACTCAGATTTATGGGAAGAAGGTCTTCAGCTGTGTGGACCAAATCATATTATTGGCGATGCTGCATATCCGTTACGCAGATGGCTTATGACACCTTTTAAAAACACTGGACATATCACACAGGAACAGAGACACTACAATTATATGCATTCATCAAACAGGGTTGTAATTGAAAGAGCCTTCAGTCTCCTCAAAGGAAGATTCCGCCGGCTTCAAAATCTTGACACAAATACAGTTAGAACAGCAGTTAATATCATTATGGCCTGCTGTGTTTTACACAACATTTGCCTTCTTTCAAATGATGAGGTTGAAGAATTCATGGAAGGTGGAGATGATCAAAACATCAACCCTGCTCCACATCACATGTTTAATGAACTTGATCAGGAAGGAATCATCAAAAGAAACACCATTGTGAGAAATCTGCCATAGCTGTTTTTTTCAGCCATAAACATTTATATTACTTTATGAAAGAAATTGCAGCTTGTTTTATTTTAAAAAGTCAGTCAAATTTATGTTCATATGCCTGAACTATAATGTCAGTCTCTAGGTTTATATATGTACACTATGTTATAATATATATAAAGACAGACCATAAGAAGGAAACCAAATATTTTGTTGTTTTTCTTTTTTAAAGAGGCATTCCTTCATTTCAAAGAAATAGAAAGTATTTTTCCAGAAAATTGACTCCCCATTTGGCCTAGATAGCTCAATAATTACCATATATATGACAGTATTTTGCAAGATATATTATTTTTCTGCATACTTCCATGCTAATTTTATCACCGATTGTTAAAAGGACTTGATTAAAAACGTTTGTCTTGTATAAATTTAAAACATAAATGCATATTTCTGCCATTCAAATGAAGGAGTGCCCCTTAACTGCAGTTTTCGAATAGAAACTGTTAAATAGGTATGCCACCACTGCTGCTTTGATGTCCACAATGTAGGGATTGTTCTGAAATGGCATCCATCCTTTAAATAAATGACCTTGGCTGCTGATAGGATGTTAAGCCCAATAAACCCAATAATACTTTGAGATATTTTGAAAGATACATAACATACATGTGTAATTTTGATAGGTTCAGATAAAAAAAAACACAAGTACTCATTAAAATCATTACCCTACTTGGGTTTTAATATGAAAAAAACAAATAACATACAAGTTAACAGTAATGTATATGTATTAAACAAAAAATGGCATTATTAAAAGATAAAAAAATATTGTAAAAAAATTGCAACATTTGTAAGTGAACAGTATGTATACATGTAAAAAAATCAAATAAAGTAACAAAACATTTCTTGTAAAATTAAAAAAGAAAACTTATCACATCAGCTCAACATTTCCTCTGTGGCTGTATCTACCCGAGCATTGATTATTTATACTGAAATATATTAATATTCTGATTCAGAAAAAAAGTATTGTTACTATGTTACATGCTGTCTGATCTCCTGACAAAAAATAAAAACAAAATTAACCGTACAGCTAATATAAAAGCCCAGGGCCTTGGAAAGATATTGCAAAATAAGCAGGGTATATAACCACCTTTCAAAAATTATACACGTAAATCTGTCTAGCACCATTTGGCAACATGTAATACCTTTAATACTATTTTGGAATCAGACTCAGATTAACAAGTGAACACCTTAACTCTCCTCTTTATCTCAGCCCGACATATTGGGCACCTTTCTACATCCCCCCCCCCCCCCCCAGTTCATGCAGGTTACTAGATGGCCACAGTCCAACAGTACACAGTTTGCTGGATTCTCCATACAAATGCAGCAGGACTCTGAAATTTTGAAACAATTTTAAATGTAACATTAGCCAGCTAACAAGTTTAAAAAGAAGAGAACAGAGCATTTTTAACACATTTCAATCATACATACCAACCAGGTATCATAATAAAATATAAATGGACAAAGACTGACTTTTTTTCTCTTATTTATCATATACTGAGTATAAGAAACCAATCAAACTAATAACATATTCCTTAGTATGGTACAAAATAAATGTTGCCAACAGATACATACATATTATAACAAAACATTAGATCAAGTGCATTCATCATGTTCATAGAACGTAATTTTTTCTGAAAATGACAGACCTGTCTTAACAATGCAACTGACATTTCTTGGCAAAATCATTTTTTTTGCTGCAATGATTGCACCAGTGTAGAAAGTAAGGCCATTTTTTCTTTGTGCATTTTATCCTTGCGTGCAGCTTCTTCCTTTCGAAACTCCTGCTGCTGTTGAGTATGCAATTTTAGTAAGTCCATTACTTCAGACGACTTTGATTTCTTTACTTTTTTCCTGCTTGCTTCTTTCGGGATGGAAGCTTCAGAGCTAGAGCTGTCTTGATCTTGATCTACTATTTCATCGTCATCTTCATCTTGGCTTGAAGCTTCAGGCTGCTTTCGTTTTTGAGAACTGATAGTAACAGGACTAATTGTGGGGCAATCTCCCATTAAATCATCAAGATGTCCCTGAAGAAATGAAATCTGGAATGATAGAAGGTATCTCTATTGATTCTTCTAAGTTGGAATTGGCTATGGTGACCAACAATGGATTTTAGGACCTTATGGTGGAGAAAAACGTCCTTCTTTCCGGCCCCCAATTAGATGTTGAAGATGATTAATCACTTGAGGAGATGCTAACAACCATGTTGCCTTTTAAGGTCACAGTAGTCTCTGAAGGCGGCAATATACCAGGTATTTACCATCACAAAGAAGAATCAACAAATCGCGGAAACTAAAAAAATGTGGAAAAGATCATTGTATACTGCATTTGTAGTAAATTTGTATACAATCTTCAATTTACTTGAGTAGAAAGATTCACTAGTTATACCAAGTTTGTGTAGAAAGGATCACTGTATACCGAGTTTGTAGTGTACATAGAAAGGTTTACTCTTTTTTTCTGAGTTTAGTGTATACAATATATATAAAAAAAACTTTTTGTAGAAAAGATCACCGCATACTGAGTTTGTTGTTTACAAATGTGTAGAAAAGATCGCTGTATACCGAGTTCATAGTTTACAATTGTCTAGAAAAATCACTGTATACTGAACATAATATGACTTCTGTTTAAAACCTTCATTTAAACTTAGGCATGTATTTTTTATGTATCTTAAAAGTCTACCTACAACAATTTTGTGTATGCAATCTAGTACTAGGATATTGACATGACAAGATTACATTGCTGATCAAAGCATGGAAAGAATACTGTATCTAAAAACTGAATAAAACAAGATATAAGCATCTGTATGATGTTTTATTATTATTGTTATTATTTTTCCATAATGTCTGTCCACATGGAATTGTGCATTCTTATACCACCAATAGGGTGGTCAAACTGGAATCGGGTTGTCTATCAGTCCATCCATCTGTTTGTCTGTCTGTCTGTAGACACATCTTGTCTGGACAACTCTAATGAAACTTTTCAGTAATATTCAGGACAATGTGTAGATGTGCATGCACCATTTTACCTCGAAATATTGATTGCCATGGCAACTGGTCAATATAGACGGGTTTTGCTTGTCAGTCAACTTCTAAACCTGTGGACCAATTTCAACAAAACTTTGCAGGAATGTTAGGGAACGTGCACATGCCGCTGTGTTTCAGAGGATGTTTCTGTGCAAAAGGTCACCATGGGGAGATAGCTAAGGCTGTGGGTGTTGGGGGTATTAGTTATCATTTGGATTACAGTTTCAGTTATCCCTGGGCAATGTGGAGAGGATATAGTAATGATTTTGAGGATTGAATGTAGAGGTCACAGTACTTGCATAAGTACTATATGATTACCTTGTAAACGCATTGAGACTAAGACAGTATACCTTAATCAAATTTAGAACATGAATCCCTTATGAGGAGAAGTCGGTTTCTTTAGAAATTCAGGGTCAGATGTCAAAGATCAAGGTCACAGTCAAAAAACGGATAGATGCATGGGGGTGTTCTTTGCATTACCCACATTTTTCTATCAAATTTCACAACCTAAAAGATATTCACATCTTGCAAATTTTAAGGTCACTGTAAGGATGTTAAAAAATGATAATACAAGAGGAATAAAATATCTTGCGACAAGTTTTGGAGAACAAAGAATATATAAACATGTCAACAGAATTGTAGAACCAGCAAAACAAGTGTAAAATTGAAACAAAGACAATATCTACTCAAGATTCCCTGAAAAAGTACAAGGAGAATAAGACCAGGCGTTCCGGAAGAATAGGCATCTTCTATTTTAAGTTATGGTGACATATCATATTTGTTTTAGAAAATTGGCACTCTTATGCAGTCATTTACAAACAATCTGGAAAATGAAGCTGCCCAATATTTGTATGTAGCATGTTACTTGCATGATGGTCTAACTAATGGTCTTAAACCAATAAGATACTCAGTCTTTAAAGTGATAATATGGTGTCCAAGATCAACATTTCCTACAATGTATCCAAAGAAATGGACAACTTCCCTATCATTGCATCTTTGAGCCTACTTGGGACATGTATTGCATAAGTAATGCTACTATGCTTGTTATTTCTGATATCTGCTGGTCATTTTTTATGGGCTGCAATGATTTACTGCTTGCATATAGTTGGTTTCAGTATATAGCAAGCTAATAACAAAGAACTTGTTTTTTCAATGGTCTTAGCATACCAGTACTTTCAGTACTTTGATTGCACATTGAGATGGCTAGAAAAAGTACTCTTACTCATAGCATGTGATGAAAAAGTGTAGAAATTTATAGCAAGCCATTGCAGAATAGTTATGTTGGAATCAGGTAAGTTTTGTGTAGCAATTCCTTTTGAATATAGCTCACTGTCAAATGAGAATGACCACTTTTTCTTTTCATCGCAGCCTTCATCGTCTGTTTCTGATGAGTCAGAACCGACATCTGATAAACTGCCTTGATCCTCTTCATTACTTGTAATACTTTCATCACTTTCTTGCAAACTTTCCACAGCTTGTTCAGAATTTCCGGTAACATTATTCAATCTGAAACACCACAAACATGAACACCTGGTATTAAAACATTGATTTTGGACTAATTTATTAAGAAATAAATAACTTGCCAATCTTAGATTTGCTATAGGGACCAATAAACCATTGTTTTTAAAGGGGTTATATAAGAATCCCTTAGTCTGTATTATGTATTTCCAATATTACAGTGTTCATTCATAAGAATTATGCAGCAAACAATAGTTCAAACGGTTTGGACTTAGTTAATCATAAACAATAAAATTACTGTTTTTGGTCTGATGTCTCTGTGTTATTAACAAATACTTGTGATTCTGGCGTTTCTTCCATGTCCGATCCGTCTGAAGAAAATCTGAAAGTAAATATTGATAATGTAAACATGCAAGACGCATTTCAAAACAACAATGCCACGCAACTTGGATAGGTTTACACTCTAAAATAATATCATATGACAATTAAAACTACATTAAATTGTCAATCGATCATTGTCCCAGAGAAATAACATCAGGTCGGGAAATCTTCCAAAATCAGCTATAGGCTAACACACTGTAGCTGAGATCAACTATATTTTACAGTGTACATCTGGTCACAATCGTTTACCAAAACGTTTATTGTGATCTATGAGGACTCATTTCATGAGAAAGCAGTGACGATAATAGTCATTAACCCTGTATACCACGTTCCAATAAAGGAAAATATTGATATATTCCTTATCCTCACGAGTCACAATAATTAAAATCGACTGACTTTACTTATTAGGCCTAATGCCTCTAAGTCTAAATATGCCGTACCTGGTAAATTCCTCCAGCTCATTTTTTTCCGGCGATGTAGTTGGTTCGTTGCTGCCATACTTCAAGTGTTTTGCTACTATTCTGGCATCTATCGGTGCTAATTTAGATTGACAAATTCTACAACTACATCTCTTTTTAGTGTGTGGCATGTGTCCGATCTGCGTGTTAGCTGTGTTTTCCCTCGTGTTTCCATCGTCTCTTGTCACGACGAGGCTTGATACCAGAAGCAGATCGGATGCAAACGCAATTGAGATTACGATTTTAAGGTCAATTCAAATTACAGAACATAAAATTAAACGGAGTGCATTCCTTACATTAATTTGTAGATCATTTACGAATATTACTTTTTATTAGTTTGTATTATTTTTGTTTACAACTAATAACTTATACGAAAGTATTTGAACAATTGTATCAGTGCAGTTGTAATTCCCCCACCAAATCTTCATCTTATTCACAACATAAAATTTGAAAAATATATCGATCTGCGCGTGCCAAGTTCCCGCTGCGCCGTTTACTATTTTTGCATCGCCATGATGGACGTCTCTTTCGAAAATTTGCCTCTCTCCAAAGAAGGAAAAATCGCAATGAAAAGTAGGTTTGTGATAACTTATTGCAATAAATATAATTCTTAGGTTCCAGTTGCTACGGTACACGTGTCTACATAAGCTTAGCATTGTTTTTAACGATTGATCGGCCTACCATGCTAACACTGAAAGGGGCGCATCTAATCAAAATGGTCATAAAATTTGTGAACATAGCATTGGATTACACTAATGACAGTTTTTGTTTCTAGAAAGATGTAACAACAATTCCGATCCCGTTAATCATTTGTAGAAAATAAACATTTACTAATCTAGCTTAGTCTGGCATGATTAAAATGTCGTATTAGCCTAGGCCAAAAATAAAAAAAAAAGTTTGTTACAGGTAGGCCTACATGCATGCTTGAAAAATAGGGTAGGTCCGTAGGCTTTTTATTTGACTTTTCATTATTTATATGAAATTTCTCACTCTTGTGGGTGGAGGTGGGGGTTTTAATTCACAAAAGTTTTGGCTTGTAAATAATATGATTTATGTTTGGTTTTGAAGCGTTTTGACCATTGTTCTGGAAGTTCTATTCTATAGTATTTCCATTTTTCATTCAACATCATCATATCACTTTCACCACGGACATATACATCTGTATATAAGTCTGTGGTGTCACATAACCATAATTTATCGAGAGTGATTGTAAGATTAAATCGTTAGGGACAGGGGTAAAAACTAGGGTCGGTCGAGATAGTGGAACATACATATAGGATCTTAAATGAGGTTTCATTTGATATGAGCTTTTATGAAACGAGTCCAGTTCTTGACGTCAATCCATTGTTGATGTGACATCATTTGAATGTTCTTCAATTGTGAAGTCAATATTTGAAAGTTACTAGTGTAATATATATCAAAATATGTAATGGTTTATTACACTGCATAATACCACAGTCATGATAAATATATTTTTTGACCTTATCAAGTTGCATGTATTAAACTTAAGAGAAAAAATGAATTGGATTGAATGCTTACCAAACTATTTAATTTCTTCTCTTTTTTTTTAGAAAATGGTGTGACTGGAAGATTTATATACATTCACGGAGGGTGATTTCCTAGATATATTTAAGATATTTCAAGACCGGAGATTGGTGAGGAAGCTCATTCAAGCTATTTCAGTTCCAACTAGTACACATTTGAATTCGAGCTTTAGCAGTGCCAACACGAGCATGGAAATGGAAAGTGACTTCGATCAAGAAGCAGATCAAGGTCAGATAGATTTGAAAACTGTCTGTGAGTTTAGTGCAGATGAACTTCTGCAAAAGAAAAGTTTACGTGGACAGAGCAATGATGCTCGAAAATGTTTTAACACCCTTATGAAATATGCTGCAAAAGCAGCAAACATTTGGAAAACATTGGACAGCATCAGTTTAAAGAAAAAAGAGATATTCCTGAAAGTCTGCATTGATCATGCACCATGCCTGGAAACCCGAAAAAAATGATCTGTGGCAAAGAATTGGTCAGCATCTTCAAAACAGACGCAAGTATCTACGTGACAAATTGGCAGGAAAAAGAAAGCATAAATGTAAGCATCCAGTAGATCTAGAATCATCAAAACCTGATGTCTTTAAAGCTGGGGATGAAGTTGTTATTAAGAAGGAAAACCTTGTATATGGGAAAGGCATTTTTATGGGATATAAAAATGGATCTAACAAAGTCTATTCAAAAGTAATTTTGAAAAGCAAAACAAATACAAAGGACACGGGCCAAAACTTCGAGTTACCAGAGAAAGCTCCCGATGGGGCTGTGGATTTTGAAAGTGCTGGTTTGAAACAGATAATCACTTTTAAAAGTTCTGATATTCTAATGGAAGGTAGCTGTAAAGGACAGAACAAGAAAACTGTGAAGCCAACATCTACAGTGTCAAGAGCCAGTGTGGAAAAAAATGAAAGTAGTGATTCTAGTGAATCTGAAAATGAATCCAACCCAAGATTGACCAGTAATACATCTTCAGAAAAAGGTGATTCAGATTTGAGTGATGTTGATCATGGTCGAACAAATTCTAAAAGAAAAGCCAATCCCCAGCTTCCAGGGAAGTTCGTCCAACCATCTGAGGAAAAGAAACGGAAAACTAATGTAGAAACCAGCCAAGTTCCGACTGGCCGATCAGCACAGCCAAAGAAAGCTAGGCAAAATGAAACTGAAAATAGTTTGACTATAGATAATAGGGATTTTTCCTTTGTGCTGATGGAGTGGGCAAGGGGAAGCTTATACTGGGGTGTCAGAAGACCCTCACCAAATGGAGATGATAATTTCATTGTACGGAATTGTGGAAAGCCGTGTTTTAAGCTGAATAAGGACAACATAAACCTAGAGCTGGGAGAAAGTTTTTGGGAAATAACAAAAAATGCTGTCCTAGGTGGCACAGATGTCCAGTTAAATCCCGACATGACATATTGTATTCTTGAAATACAGAAATGCAACAAATTTTTATCCCTTTATCAAGACTCTAGTCATCCAAAATATAAGCATGGAATTGTTAAAGTGGATGAAGATCAAAAGTGCAATTTTTTAAAGAAAGTCTGATGCATTAAATGCATATGTCAAAAGTTGTTAACTCGCATGTGACAAACACCGTACAGCTGTACTTAATATTAGAACTTATGTAATTTGAACATTCATTCATTAGTGACTATATACATATATGGTAACAATGAAACAAAGGTAGTCTGCTAAAACATTTTATTTCCAATTTATGTTCATTTCATTCAATAATAATGTGAATCTGATAAAAGTTCTTCAGCGCTGACATTATGTAAAGTTCTATGAAAGACTATGCATCCTAAGTTACAAAACAATATTACAAGTAGTAATACTACAGAATCATAACATCAAAATGGTACAAAACTTGTATGGTACATCTGTATGTATATTGTACACAATACAAACATTCACCATACATATTGATCTTTTTATTTTGTCTGTTCATTTTGTAGGTATTTAAAAAATGTAATATATTAATTGCCATTACATTTTGTCAACAATTTTAATTTGATTGCCATTAAAAATACGTAATGGGTATTAATATTGCTCAAATATTAATGGTACCATTAAAAATGGTCCTTTTACCTACCATCACTACTGCCCAACAAAGGCATTAAAATACCATTACAAACCCATTAAAAACACTATTTTCATTACAAATGGTAGTTATTTCTCGTTTCCTTTTTTTTGACAAACTTGTCATTTTGTAAATTAATGGCTATTATTTTTCGAAATTTCAATTACATTGCTATTACTTATTTCATTGTAATGGGCATGAATAAAATAATGGCCATTATTTCATGGTTTTTTATTTTCTAATTGCAATTATTTAAATTTGTAATTGCCATCATATTTTAGGATCATCATGTGATGGTCATTACTAAACGAAGACTTAAATGTATGGCCATTACATTTTCTATCTAATGACGATGAGTAAATATGATCTCATTGTAATGGTCATTACTAAATTAGAAATTTAAGTAATGGCAATTACATTTTCTATTTAATTACCTCAGAAATTATAGCATCATTGTAGTGGCCATTACTATTCAATTAATGGCCATTACATTTTCTATTTAATTATGAAGAAATTACGACTTCATCGTGATGACCATTATTATTTAAGTAATGGCCATTTCATTTTCTATTTAATGACCTTGAGAAATTATGGCCTCCTTGTGACGGCTATTACTTAATAAGAAATTTAAGTAATGGTCATCACATTTTCGTTATAATTACCCGAATAAAAACATGCTAATTACGTATACATACAGTAAGGACTTAGTTTATATTACAATTTTCCTTGCAACAGCCATGACCAATATGCATGATCACATATGATATATGAATTTGCTCTACTTTTTGCTGGCCTTAATGCATGCAATGCTCTTATGTATATGACATTGTTTTGCTTTGTTTCTTTACTTTCATTACGTGTTAGGTCAGTTGACAGACTTTGAAATGAAATCTCAAACTGAAACTGTCGAATTTATAAAATAAAAAAAATATTATCTATAAATATGTACATTTGAACATTTTATATTCATCCGTAAAATTAAAGTAGAATCAAAGACAATTTAATTCAGCTCTTAAAATGTTTTATTTCTATTGATGATTTTTTGGTTAAAGCTAAATACATATTGTGATATTGCTTGTTTATTTGATTATGAGCATATATTATGTGTAATGAGACAAAAAATCAGCAAAGCAAATTTATTGTGGAGTTTTTTTGTGATATGTACCTGGTATATTTTGTATTTGATATCTCCAGTAAAATAGCTGAAAAATTGAACAATTGTGAATGTTTTATTTTATGCCAACTTTGAATATAATTCTGTGTAGTATGCACAAAATGCGAATCAAAACAACACTTTTGTGTTAACATGCCAAATATAAGCATGTATGAAATGCTTGATTAAAGATAAGCTTGTTTGCATATATATACATACATCAATCTCTATTATAAAGATTTGTTCCAAACATATCATGGAAATAATATCCCCATGCATTTGCATGATGTCTTTCAATTGCAAGTCAAAGAAAAAGATCTTTGTGAATATTGAGAATGCATATATGTATTATCCCCAAGTTTCTCTCACTATTAAAATACATTCAGTATTTCCATGATGCAGTTTTCAAGCAGGTTCTAGATTAATCATAATCATTATCAAATTCATGTTACAAGATATACCTAGCTCAGTATAGAAATCACTGTCAGTCAATTATATAAATCACTGTCAGTCAATGACAAAGTATATTTTTGGCCTAGCTCATTTAAACATAACTGTGAAAAGGTATCTTCCCACTATCCAAAAACCATAAACAACCATTTTCTTCTGCAGTCACAAGTGGTTTGGATAATTTTTTGACATGAATGAAGAGCCGAGACTTCTCGGAGTCTATGGGGCATTTCCACAGTTTGGAACTGTCACATTCAGCATTGGTATAGGTTTCTACACAGGATATTGTGGCTTGTACACCACCTTCTGTTATATGGTGATAGAAAGCTAAAATGATCCCAAAATTCACAAATAGACCTGTAGATATTTTTCTGTTAGGTTTTCCTCTGGTAGTTTCTAAGCAAACATAACAAGACTTTGTTAGAGCTGAAGCTCGCACTGACTTTGCTGAAGTTGTATAATATATGCAACGTCCAGTTCCTGAATGTGTCACTTTGTGAGATAAAGCTTTCCTGATTGTGCATTTGCCACAATTTACAAGATAATCTTTTGTATATTTCTGAAATTTTGAATGCAGGTACCCCATGAGCCCTAGTTATGCATAATTGGTTTTGAAGCTGATCTGACAACAATATGGCTGACAGGAGGCCATTTTGGATTTTGATATTCAAAGTTTGTTATCGATATTTCTCAGAAACTACTAAATGGAACTTTCTGAAACTTATCTGCAGGTTTCCCATGAGCCTTAGTTATGCATATTATGTTTTGAAGTGGATCTAACAACATCATGGATCATGTGTAGACAATTGACAGAATTCTGATGTTATCAAGTGATTAAGATAAAGAAAAAGCAGGGGAAAGATCAATCTTTCAAATAACATACTAGTAGGTGTTTCAATGGTGGGTACCAAGATCTCTCTGGGATCTCTTGTTCTTCGAATGTTCTTACATTTGCTAATCAGGACATTGGAATTATTTTGATATATCTATTTTAATTTACATTTCAGAAACTTTGAAGAGAAAGAACCTTAAATCATCACTTAAAGCCTTTAAGTCAGACATTTATCTAATTGGAGAAAAAACAACAAATGGTAAAACAGATGTCCCAATATCAGATGTTGGTACAACAGATGTCCCAATATCAGATGTCGGCACAACAGAGGTCCCAATATCAGATGTCGGCACAACAGAGGTCCCAATATCAGATGTTGGTACAACAGAGGTCCCAATATCAGATGTCGGTACAATAGATGTCCCAATATCAGATGTCGGTACAACAGAGGTCCCAATATCAGATGTCGGTACAACAGAGGTCCCAATATCAGATGTCGGCACAACAGATGTCCCAATATCAGATGTCGGTTCAACAAATGTCCCAATAACAGATGTCCCAATATCAGATGTCGGTACAACAGAGGTCCCAATATCAGATGTCGGTACAACAGAGGTCCCAATATCAGGTGTCGGTACAACAGAGGTCCCAATATCAGATGTCGACACAACAGATGTCCCAATATCAGATGTCGGTTCAACAGATGTCCCAATAACAGATGTCCCAATATCAGATGTCAGTACAACAGAGGTCCCAATATCAGATGTCGACACAACAGATGTCCCAATATCAGATGTCGGTTCAACAAATGTCCCAATAACAGATGTCCCAATATCAGATGTCGGTACAACAGAGGTCCCAATATCAGATGTCGGCACAACAGACGTTCCAATATCAGACGTCCACACACAAGAGGTTATAACATCTGATTTCTTAGCTTTTGATGTCCTGCCATCAGAGGACTGTCCATCAGATATTCAAACATCATATGACTCAACAGAGGTCCAAACGGTCCCGGCATTAGCAGTCTCGACACCTGTAGTTCTAACTCCAAGAGTCTCAGAATCAGGTGTCCCAACATCAAAGAACTCATCACGAGTCACAACATCAGAAATTGAAATGTCAGAGGACAAACCGTTGGATAATGTGCTGGTTACTGATATATATGTGGAACCTACTACAGTTCCATTTTCAGATGCACAGGTACTGTCATTGAGGAAACTTCAGGTAGAAGACTCAGATGACGAAAATGAGGAACACAATACTTTTGAGGAGAATTTAGACAATTTAGAGCACGATCCTGACTGGGATTTCTCAGAGACTGTTTCAGACAGTGAAAATAGTGAATCAGGACATAGTGAAGTATATCCCTTGCTTTCTATTAAATCTGATCACAGTAAATGTCCAATTACTGTGTCACTGCAGGAAAAGCAGGGAAGTGTTGATACCCAGCTTGAGGGAGAACCTTCAGATGATATGAGCGATGAGAGTGATCTGGATGATGAGACAGTGTTAAAAGATGTCAAAAACCCAAAGTTGTACATTAGGAAGGTTATGAAATCGGACACCACAGGAAAGAAAAAAAGAGTAGATAGGGTCTACAATAGTTACCAGTTCTATGGTATTTGTAATACCAGAGTTTCAAACTTCGCACAACACATAGAGAGAAATCAACAGAAACATGAAAGTAACTCATATGTAAAAGAGATACAGAAAGAAACGGACCCAAAAATGAAAAACAAACTCCGTACACTGCTCAGAGGCAGATTTAATCATGACTTTAACATGGCATCAATAAAAAGGGGAAGAGGAGAAATAATCCTTGAAAGAAGACCATCCTTATTTTTCAATTTGGCAGATTTCGGGCCATGTCCAACTTGCTTTTTATGGGTGGGAAAAAAGTTAATGCAGAAGCATCAAAAGACTTGTCCAGCAAGGACAGATGACATTGACACTAAGACATCATCAGAACTTTTAACTGCATCAGATGCAATTTGCAAAAGAATTCAACCCATTGCAAGTAGGAAACTTGTGAAGGAAGTGTTTGGAAAAATGAAGATGGACAAAATAGGACAGACAGCAAGAAATGACATTCTCATCGTCCAATTAGGAAACCAGTGGATGGAGAAAACTATTGGGAATAAGTTGAAGAGAGGCAGTTATACATCAGAAATTGTTCGTCTCGTTGGAAGATTACTGCTTAATTTAAAAACTGTGAAGCCGCTTTCATTAGGTCCTGATGGTGAAGAGTCAAGCCTCTGGGACTACCTGAAACCTGCACATTTAGATGCAATTGTGGAGGCCACCTTATTAGTTGCATCTCCTTCAGCGGAAGACGAAGACAATCT
This sequence comes from Ylistrum balloti, assembly GCF_031769215.1. NCBI lineage: Eukaryota > Metazoa > Mollusca > Bivalvia > Pectinida > Pectinidae > Ylistrum > Ylistrum balloti. Next base: position 54,767 of record NW_026782378.1, on the reverse strand, counting down.
CAAACACCCAAGCAATGCAATCAAGCTAGGTTTTGACATAAAACGTGTGATTTCTGGAAAAGTTGGTCTAGCAATAATACAGGGAGACAAAAAAGGACGTGATGAAGCAGAAGACCTCCTGCGAACAATGAACATCTACTGGGCAACACGAGTAACAAAATTGGCCAGAGTTCTTCTGCAGCAGAGGATGTATAGGAAAAGTCATAAACTTCCAGAGCCTGATGACATTAAAAAGCTCAATGAATACCTGAAAGCTGCCATTGCTGATTTTGATTTGTCCAAAAAGGATCTGGAAAATTTTCGAAGAGTGGGAGAACTTACTTCTGCCAGACTACTCCTGTATAATCGGAGGCGACCTGGAGAGCTGCAGGCTATAGGGTAAGCAAAATAATGTGCCCAAGGGCAGACTATTCCTGTCCTACTTACATACATATGAAATAGTTACAAAGTCTCGTGCAGACCTATTGTAATCTTTTTTTTTGTCCTGCGTCGTCTGTCATTTTTGACTTCTCTGAAACCCCTGAACCAATTTGAATGAAATTTTGTAGAAACGTTTTATGGCCAAAGGTCAACCAAAATTGTGAATTATATTATAATAGAGTGTGTTAAAATTAGGTTCATAATAATTACCTATAATTTAGCCCAAAAACAAAATGCAAAAGCATGTATATATTTTAATTAAAATTGTGCTTTTCAATATCCACAAACAATGATAAAAGTTAAAAAAAAAAAAAAAAAAATACATATGAATCTAGCTAGACAATTTATGAATATCTATATAACCCTTACTATGTCTGCAAAGTCTATATATAGGAAGATGGATGCTGACAAGTGTTTTAGTAGTCATTAAAAAGAATCCTGTCAAAATATGTGCAAAATATCTAATTAAAACATTTACAGATTGACAGACTACAAAGAGCGACAAAAGGGTGGAAATGTCAAGCATTTGATTGGGGATTGTACTGCATTTGAAAGGAAACTATTGGAAAACCAGATGGTTATCACAGTGCGAGGAAAGGTATTTATTATATTTGTCATATCTTAATTGTTGGGACAAATTGGTGCATTAACAACCTTGGCCGTGTTAAACCAATTGAGCAGTTTTGAATGCCTAATTAACCTGGGAGTTAGATGAAAGTGCTAGAACACATAGATTATATATCATAAGTTGCAGTGTGTAGCCTGCCTTTATCTCCTTAGCCTTGGGTTTATTCACCTATCTTTAGATGGTGGGCTTACCAAAGTGCTCTTCGTCCTTGGTCCGTCGTCCATCTCTCTGTAAGCACTTTTTGTAATTGCTATTTCTTGAGAAGTACTTGATCATCTTTCTCTAATTTCATATGTATGTTCCTCTTGGTGCCTATTTGTTGTGGCGTCTTAGATTTTGACAGTTAAATACTGTTATTGCTGCTTCTTAGAGGAATTTTTATACGACCACCTGAAAGGTGGGGGTATATTGTCATCACCCCGTCCGTCGGTTCGTCCGTCAACATTTATCTTGTCCGCAGTTTTTCTCCAGAACCACTGAAGGGATATTAATGAAACTTCCCAATAATATATAAAGGATAAAGGTCTAGAGCCGAGTCGATTTTAAAGTTCATCTGATCAGTAGTTGCGGAGTTACGGCATTCTATCCTTTAAATACAGTAACATTTATCTTGTCCACAGTTTTTCTCCAGAACCACTGAAGGGATATTAATGAAACTTCCCAATAATATATAAAGGATAAAGGTCTTGAGCCGATTTGATTTTAAAGTTCAGCTGATCAGTAGTTGCAGAGTTACGGCCCTTGATCTTAAACAACTTCTTTAAATACAGTAACATTTGTCTTGTCTGCAGTTTTTCTCCAGAACCACTGAAGGGATATTAATGAAACTTCCCAATAATATATAAAGGATAAAGGTCTTGCGCTGAGTTGATTTTAAAGTTCAGCTGATCAGTAGTTGCAGAGTTACGGCCCTTGATCTTAAACAACTTCTTTAAATACAGTAACATTTGTCTTGTCTGCAGTTTTTCTCCAGAACCACTGAAGGGATATTAATGAAACTTCCCAATAATATATAAAGGATAAAGGTCTTGGGCTGAGTTGATTTTAAAGTTCATCTGATCAGTAGTTGCGGAGTTATGGCCCTTGATCTTAAAGAACTTCTTTAAATACAGTAATACATTAGTCAGATGGCCATTACTTTAAGATATCATTGTCAAACAAGTATTCCTATTGGTATGGAGTTTAAAGGGATCACCTATTCATTCATATTGGTTTTGTATTCAATGGACCATAATGAAGGCTTCTGATTGGTTGAAATTTCGATAGTGGTGGCTTCTGATTGCGTGAAATTTAGATATTGTCTAATGTTGATGAAAATTGGTATGTAGCAGTTTTAAAGGATCACAAATTCAACTATACATTGTATAATGGTTTTGTGCAATATTTATTTATATACCGCAACTAATTATTATGATTTCTTGCACTTTCAATCTCCATGCATAAGGAATACAAATATAGCTGTACAGTGCTACTGTTACATGCAAAATTCCCCTTACATCACTACCAGTACATGCACATACTACTATACTGCTTGCTGCATGCTTATAATATCACTACTGCTTGCCTTTTGTACTTGTAAATTCCTAGACAGTTCACATGTAATAATTTACATTTATCTCGTCAATGACTCCATATGCCAAATTCTTGTTTTGTGAATGTTGACTCGAAATATCAGGTGGGCGTTTCATGTACCGTACTCGGTACTCTTGTTCAAATATCACATAATTCTAATTAGATAATAAACAAAAGAAGGGAAAAGCTCCGACATTGAAAGAACAAATAAAGATCAAACGATGGTGGGCACCGAGATCCCTCTAGGATCTCTTGTCCCTCTTGCACTTGGTTATTACTGAAAAAGGCTTTTGTTTGTGTAGATAGCATATATGTACAGACATTCAGGGATTTTCATTGAACATTGTTATGTCAGTGACCACTTTAAAATCAGAAATAAATATCCATTGTTTATGATAGTTTCTTTGTTGTTGATTTTAAATTTATATTGTTGTCGGCTTGTTAGTGCATTCTGGAACTCCTCGAAAGTCAATATGACAAGCAGTTGTTTTTGGAAAAGACAGGCTTTAATCAGTGTTGGTGAGAGGCTCCCTGTAGATTACTTTTACCTGTTGGCACTTGAAGAAATTTGTATATAGTGTGTCTTTTCCAGGGTAATAATTTCAGACATCAAAACAGCGATGTTTCTAATTAAAAACTTCGGAACATATCTTTTTAAAACTAGCTTCAGTTGTATGAAAGAAAATATTTTATCCATGTTTCATCAATCAACGTTTCAATTTGAACAATACACAGATTAAAAATGTCTATATATGTAGATAAGTTGTCAATATACTTTCATGGTAGATATCTACAGCAGATGCAAGAATAATAAAATAATATAGTTTGACTTGGAAACATTTCTATTCATTTCCTTCAGCAACATAATGTGTTTGATCTTCATTTTTATGACTGTTTCGTAGCAACTTCAGCAGTTCTTGGGTTGAGTTAGAGGACTTGACATGATTGAAGATAATTATTTCTTCAGATCCTGATCTTAATTCTGCACATTTCCAATGGTTTCCGAATACATACATTTAATTTTGTTGTTTTCTGTCAATTTTGAATTAATATGATTCCATTTACAATGTACATGGAATTTCGCTAAATCTGAAACGAGGAACAATTTTGATTTATATTTGCTAAATTTTAACTCTTTACAAAATTAAAACCTGCTGATGTGTCAAATACACTTAACATTTCCTTTGGTCCCATTAATTCAATACAGGAGACTACCCTATAAAGAACCTGGTTGTGTGACCGTATAAATTTATCAAATGAGAATCAAAATAACAGTTAACAAGAATATGATTAGTGAAAGATAGGTCAGCTTTTTCAGAAATAATTAGAAGCCATTAATTATGCATGAAGTTGGATTAAAATGCCTGTATCTATTGTTCCATAGAACATGAAGTGAAAAAAAACACTCTGAAAAGGATTGCAACATACCATGATGAAATAAGCATTGCATGACTAGGATAAATTCAGGTAACTGCTTTCCAGGCTTTGGATCCCTGAAAATCAGTGACTAGGGTATAATTCTGGTGTGTACAACTTGGGGATATTTGTGCTCTTGGAGTTGCATAGTGTCCATTGACTACTCTGCTAATTGTCCGTGACTTATGAGTATTCTAACTGTGGTTTGCAGTGTCCATCAACTACTGTGTTGATTTGTCCATGACTTGTGAGGATATTTGTTCTCTAACTTTGGGTTGCATGGTGTCCATCAACTACTGCTGTAATTTGTCCATGACTTATGAGGATATTTGCTCTCTAACTTTAGGTTGCATAGTGTCCATCAACTACTGTGGTAATTTGTCCATGACTTGTGAGGATATTTGTTCTCTAACTTTGGGTTGCATAGTGTCCATCAACTACTGTGGTAATCTGTCCCTGACTTGTGACGATATTTGTTCTCTAACTTTGGGTTGCATAGTGTCCATCAACTACTGGGCTTATAGTTCTGCGACATGTTGGAAAGTTACGCTGGATACCTGTCAACATTTGGGCTGTTCTGTCTGTTATTTGTGTGGATAAGTGAGTGAGGTTTTTTATCAACTGATGGCTTGTTACAGTCATTATCATGTGAATAAATTCTGCTATCAACTTTTTAGTTGTGTTATCTGCTATTATAGAATGGATAATTGTTCCCAGTTTCTCCCATTACCTTGAAGGATATATTGTCCAATACATGTGGGCATAAATGAGTCTATTTCCTTATGTAAACTTGTGGGATGTTGTGGCCATCACTTGTTTGAATAAATATTCAATAAGAATAGGTCATTTGGATGTTTGAAAAAATCAAGTATTTGACTGAAGCAGAATTGCAGTTTGTGCTTGGAAAATTACACCATGACGGATGCACCTTTTGTGAATGATGTGCCATTTGGGCTACTTGCATTCTTTGATGACTAGTTTTTCTCAAGCATCATCCTATTGTTCCGATTCTAACTTTGATGTGACGGAAAGTTTTATTAATGGAATGAACTTCTTGATTTTTTTTCCTTGGATGAATTCCAGTCATGCATTTTCTTCTGTATATATGCCAATATAGACTTTTTAAGATTTACAAGAAATAATTGACTGAATATGAGCAAGGTAAGTTCTGCAATTCATATAAAGATCTAGATTTCTCAATTCATTAAATTTTAAATGATTGAATATTTAGTGTCTAGTAACTAATGTGCTTGTTTGTCCAAGCTGTTTGGGGATATTTGTGCTGTAATTTTGAGCTGAATCAAGCCCATAATCTAATGGGCTTACACGTCCCTGACATATGGGAACATTTGTGCTCTAATTGTGGGTTGCAGAGTGTCCATCAACTACTGTGGTAATTTTTCCATGACTTGAGGATATTTGTTCTCTAACTTTGGGTTGCATAGTGTCCATCAACTACTGTGGTAATTTGTCCCTGACTTGTGACGATATTTGTTCTCTAACTTTGGGTTGCAGAGTGTCCATCAACTACTGTGGTAATTTGTCCATGACTTGTGAGGATATTTGTGCTCTAAATTTGGGTTGCATAGTGTCCATCAACTACTGTGGTAATTTGTTCCTGACTTGTGACGACATTTGTTCTCTAACTTTGGGTTGCATAGTGTCCATCAACTACTGTGGTAATTTGTCCATGGCTTGTGACGATATTTGTTCTCTAACTGTGAGTTGCTTGTGAGGATATTTGTTCTCTAACTTTGGGTTGCATAGTGTCCATCAACTACTGTGGTAATTTGTCCATGACTTGTGAGGATATTTGTTCTCTAACTTTGGGTTGCATAGTGTCCACCAACTACTGTGGTAATTTGTCCATGACTTGTGAGGATATTTGTTCTCTAACTTTGGGTTGCATAGTGTCCATCAACTACTGTGGTAATTTGTCCCTGACTTGTGACGATATTTGTTCTCTAACTTTGGGTTGCATAGTGTCCATCAACTACTGTGGTAATTTGTCCATGACTTTTGAGGATATTTGTTCTCTAACTTTGGGTTGCATAGTGTCCATATTGTACTGAGCTTCTTTGTCCACGTGATACATTTGTTTTGTAACTCTGGGTAGCATAATGTTCATTGACATGTGTGGAGATTTGTTTATGTGAATTGTTTCATGTGAATTATCTACGTGAGGAGTCTTAGGTTTGTTATTTGTCATTATATCGGTCTGTTATAAATGACATTGATTTTTTGATGGGCAAAATTTGCATTGTCCAGAGAAAAGCCTTTAGTAAGGAACGGGTTATCTTCCCCACCTGGGCTTGGACACTTGAAGAGTTATTCACTGTAAAATATTTACCATCGTGTGGCATTGCCTCTTTATAACATTACCAGACTCATTTGTGCGTTATCATCTGATAACTGCCATGGACCTATTGTTGACGTCATTATCTGTGGTAATTCATCCGTGACGTCTGGGATGACTTGTCCATTCTTAACTACATTCTTGTTCAGGAAGTTGACGGCCAGTAATGTCTGAGGTTATTTATCCGGTCGTTGATATCTGAGGTAATTCATCCGTGACATATGGGATGCCTTGTCCATACTGGTGAGGCCATTCATCCGTGACGTCTGTGGTGACTTGTCCATACTAGTGAGGCCATTCATCCGTGACGTCTGTGGTGACTTGTCCATGCTTGTGGGCAAGATCTACTTTAGTGTGTAGAAAGTTGTCGGCTGGTAATTTCTGAGATTATTTCAATTGAATCATTCATGAAATCTAAAATGTCCATAATGAGGCGTTCTTTAATTTATTCTAATATGAAAAGAAATATATGGTGAAGAAAATTATGCCTTTATTTATTGGGAGCATTATTCGTGCATGTAATTTACGACATAATATTCACGTTGTGTGTTTTTTTTCTGTATGAATGGTATGGGGTGCAACTCGTTTAGTTATCCGGATTAATAGCCTCACATTTACGGTTTTATAATGTGCACCACAAAAGTGTCATTTGTACTTTTTGCAGCGCACAAGTCGAAATATGCACAACTACCTCTCCTACCGTCTCGCCGTCCGTGTTCACATTTGATACACAATGTGGTACATTGTACGTCCAAATATGCTTTAAGTAGTATTTTGGGTTTAAGTGGTAAACCACTGATTAGTTTGTGTCCAGGATGCATTATTGTGGTCCCTGGGACCGCTGGGAAAAATATACTACATTATCCTGTCCGTCAAAAAATACGACTTCAAACGGATTGTCCCGCTCTGTACGGATTAAAGGGAAATAACTCCTTCCGCCTTCACTGTGCATATGCGATCGGAATACCTTGGTTATTTCCATATGTGGCTAAAGCCTTCGGAACACCTTGGCCGATTCGTTGATCTCGCGAGATTTCCCGCAAATGTGCAAAACAAAATGGCGGCCAGTCGAAGGGGCAGCAAGGGACTGCGGTCGGCCTGAAGATACCCGTCGATTGGAAAAGTAAGTGTTTGAAGAAGTATTTTGATATATCTGATATTGTAAGTATGTACATGTGTACATTAAGTAGTACTCAAATGGATGTGAAGCGGTGGTGATACATGTGATAACCTGATGATGATCGCACTACAATTTTACAGAATTTCAGGGTTCGACACTAGCGGTAGCCCGGGGCTACCAAAATAACTGACGGGCTACCAAAGATCCCATACCCAGTAGCCCGGCGGGCTACCAAATCTTTTAAAATATACCAATTCAGTATACCCACATTTATTTAACGAATTCGTCCGTGTTTGGTCGTCAAAACTAAATCTAAATGTAGAACCATCCCGTTCACATTATTTACGTTTCCAGTCACAGATTCGTTAATGCGCTTGAATCGTATTGCGTCATTTCAAGCGTGTTTTGGAGTATCTCACAGCGTCATTCGGGCGTTTGAATTTCTAGCGATCTTCCGCTGAGCACGGAAAGCGCTAGATTGACAGCGAGAACTTCTGACATTTCCAATCATGGCTTCCATGTGGCGGTGGCTGGACGGCACCCCTCCTCCTAAGAAGCTAAAGAAGACGAAGACGTCACCAGAGGAAAGCGTCACAAAAAAGGCATCGCAATATGAAGCAGTCAGACAGAGGACTTTCCAGTCGAACTGGAAAATTAAGGCAGTTACATCAATGCCAGGAACATCAAAAGCTGAAAAAACACTTGTGATGATGAACAAGGCTGCAGTGGGGAAATTATGTACATTGTTTAGAAACGCTCATTTTGTAGCAAAGTCAAGAAGGCCTTTCACAGACTTTGTTAAGTTGTGTGACTTGGATCAGGCCAAGGGTACTCAGATAGGAAACACATACAGGACAGATAAATACTGCCAACATTTCATAGCTGCCATTGCGGACACTGCAGACATGAGCAGAAGGAACTGGTGGAGAAAGCCCCTTTCCTTAGTATTATTTCTGATGGAGCCACAGACTGTGCATCAAAGGAAACAGAAATAGTCTACCTACGGTCATCGTTCATGTGCAAGGTATTCATTTATATTTTCACGATGTCTTTCGCCCAGTTTGAAATTCCAGATGATCACGTGATGTACTTGCAAATTTTGACTGTCTCCTATCAAAACAATACATGCTTGTTTCCAAGCTGAGAATGTAAAGTTTGAACATAATGCTAATCTTTGACATTTTTGCATATATCAGATGTTGTAATTATGAAAATAGTCCATTAAGTACTTCAATGTTTACCACAAAACAGTTAGTTAAAGAAAATGACCAAAGTTTAATGATTTAGTAACTTTAATTTCTTGTCTTACTTATGACCAATTATTATCTTGATAATTCTAAAAAAAAAATAATCACTTCTTCTGTCTCTTAATATAGGTATCTACCTTCTTTGCTGGTCTGAAACATGTAGGAAAAGCCGATGCACCTAACATCACGAGGGCAATTTCTTCCTTATTAGATAGGAGGTTTGGGGACTCATGGAGAAAAAAAATTGTGGCAATGGGTACGGATGGTGCGTCAGTTATGTTGGGGAAGAAAAGTGGTGTAGTGGTCAGGATGGCGGAGGAAACAGAACGACCATATTTGAAAGCCATACATTGTTCTGCTCATAGGCAAGTGCAAATAATTGATCATTGAATTCTAAAAGAATTGTATAGTAAGTCTCTCAGTATACATAAGGTAGCTTCAAGTAATCTGCAGTCTTTGTGATCAATGTTATTTTTATGGAATATAAAAAAAAGGAATAGATTTTTTTACAGATCTGAACTACTTTTGCAACTTTGAAAGTTTGTTTATACAAAATATAGTTTCCTTTCTTTTTTGACCTTAGGTTAGAGTTGGCATATAAGGACTCCATCAAAGACATCCCAATACATCAAAAGTGTGAGCTTCTCCTGACCAACTTGTATTTATTTTACAAGTGAGTAGTTAATTATAACTGGCTTAAAATAATAGACATTACTTTTTGAGTGTAGAATAAAGTAATTATACCAATTGTAACAGTTACCATAGGTACATTCATAGTAAGTACTGCAGTACCACATGATGATTGAAACTATACAGTAACATGACCCGCCCACGTCCAAGCCAACATTGTACATAAATAATACGGGAAAGCTGTACACAATAACGATCTTTTGTGGTGTCCGTAATTTAATTATCCGAGGGTACCCAACAGAAGATTATTTATTTGAATCATGGGGAAACGCTACGCTTCTTACACTGCCAAAGAAAAGTTAGAGATCGTCGAGTATGCTGAGAAGTTTGGTAACAGAGCTGCTGCCCGAAAGTATGATACTGATGACAAGAACGTCAGAAACTGGAGAAAAAAGAAAGATACCCTCATTGTAATGCTGGCTGGCAAGAAAGCTAATCGTGGTACACCTGCAAAGTTCCCAGAAATAGAAAAAGATTTTTACCAGTGGGTATGTGATAGACTCCGAGCATCCTACATTGGCCGTAAACACGGGGTAACCCACTTCAAAGCTTCAATGAACTGGTGCTACCGTTTCATGAAACGTCATCTTCTGAGCATGAGAAGAAGAACCACTATTGCCCAACGCCTCCCTGATGATTATGAAGACAAAATAACATCATTTCAGAGCTTCATCATCAACACCAGAAAGAAATTTAATATTCCTCCCTCCCGCATCGGAAATGCAGACCAAACACCCCTCACTTTTGACTTACCCTACGACAGAACAGTGACCCATATAAATGAGAAGAGTGTGTCCATTCGTACAACCGGCAACGAAAAGAACAGGTTTACTGTGATGTTATCGTGCATGGCCCCTAGATGTCGGCATCAACAAGCCTATCAAAGACGCCATGAGGAAAAAATGTAACGAGTGGATTACTGGAGACGCCCACACATACCCCAATGGCGGCAGGATGAAGAAGCCTGAGATGACTGACATTTGTAAATGGTTAACACAGACGTGGCAGGAACTCGACCCTCAGACTATAGTTAAGTCATTCCTGAAATGCAGCATATCTAACAAACTAGATGGTTCTGAAGACGATGAACTGTGGACAGACGGCGCCACTGACCCTACTGACACACCATCAGACGACGAGAATGCCATTTATTATAATGACCAGACAGAGGAAGACAACTTCAACGCCAAGGAGTTCTTCCACAGTGACGACGACGAGGACTTCTGGGGTTTCGAGAAACGCGATTAAAACGGCCTGTTATTTTGTAAATAAAATGTAGAATGAAAATGTTGTGTTATTTTGTATATGCTCATGGGTATGCTTTTCCAATGGGGAAAGGGGAATAACTCTAACTTTATTCATGTGACAAAGTCAAACAAAATGGCTTCCTATTACGAAGGACGACACAATACGAACCTGTAACGAGAAAATGGAAGGAATTAACCATGGAAACTATAATAAATAATCATAAATAATCATGTTTGGTTGAGGAAACATCATAGGAAAAACCATAGAACGATAATATCAGGTATGCTTGGCTTTTAAGAACACAATTCAAGGAGATATGATATGAATTGTCGGAAGGAAAAAAGTGTAATTTCCTCTATATCTCTGTAATGTCCGCACCCCCTTTTTTGGATTGATTTTCGGTGAAAAAAAGTGCGGACATTACATGGGTTTTTACGGTATATACCTTCCCCTTCTCCAACTAGAGAGGAAGTTCCATGGACACAGAGGTATGTTATCAATGTAAATATTGGTTTTTTTTTTTTTTCAAATAATGTTTTGTTGTGAAACGAATTTCATGTAGCATTGTTTTTTTCATTTTTTTTTTGTGTTTGTTTCAGTACGATTTGGATTAATTACCAACGTACTCTGATGGATAAGATTGCTTTTTATGAGGGAGAAATATGTCATAAACGGTTACTGCTGGACCAAACAATCCAGGAATTGATGTCGTCGTACTCTCTCGAGGAGACTTTTTGAAAAATAAAATGTGTTACACGGTTGTTACCCGTGTTTTATTGCGCAGCTTTGTCCGTGGCAATTATCATACGTCACGGTACAGCCCTTCGTGTTTCGTTATGTATAATATCTTATGTCTTACAGACATTTTTTTTCTATTATTTAAATTAGATTAACATACTTTTATTGATTTTTGAATTTTTTTTCTGGGAAGCCAACTCCTTTAATCTTTTTTCGTACAAAAATACATTACCTCTACAAGTGAGCGTAGACGGTCTTTTTTCAAGCTCTGAAAACAGCTTAGCATTCCAAGAGTCGTTTTTCTACCTTGTACCTTGTACAAAATCAATGCTTTCATAGAGGTACCTGCTCAAATTTCCAGTAGTTATGAAATACTTGTGTTAACCAATAAACGTTCGTGAAGTAGAACGTTCCGTTTTCACATTGTGGTATCGCCCAGTCTTTTGTTAACACGGTTATTTGTTACCTGTTGTATAGCCCTTTCCGATAACTAGGTTATCTCCCCTTACTATACGACGCGCTGCCGACACTATCTACTTCCGGGGGCTATTATCACCAGAATCAATAATGGCGGACAAAGGGATTAATGAAGCGTGTGTAAACAACGATAGCCTGGAGAGGTTTACCATCGTAGAATTAAAGGGCTACCTGAGTAATCGTGGACAAACTGTCTCGGGGAACAAAAGACAACTGATAGAACGTGTGAAAGGTGCGAATCGACTGGGATTAGTTGATATCAATGTGACCAAGGCCGAAGACGACATCGAGTTATTTGAAAGAAAAGTAAATAAACTTACGACGCCGCTGGGAGAAGTTCTTATTCACCCCACTGGATTAAAACTTTGGAGTGATGATTTGTCAAGTGTACCAGACTTTTATCAGAAAGATATTTACAATTATATCGTTTTGAAAATGAATTGTAAAAAGCAACTTAAATCTCGAGTATTTTATGAAGATGGACATGTACATTCCGTTCAGATCTGTGAGATTGACGAGAACTCTAGTCATTGCTATGTGAAATGCAAAGTTTTGCCATCGTTGCCATCAGCCAATAAGAAAAACACACCTGACTATGATGTGTGGGTCATGATGTCGAAAGTGTCTGGGTGTATTAATTCAGCAGAATGCAATTGTACTGCAGGGTAAGCATATTTATGTAAATTAGCATAAAATTACTTTTATTTATTAAAACAGTAATTGTATAAATGTTGTATGATTATATAAAATGAACTTTTCATAGTGGTTACTAAGAACTTCTTGTATATAAATTTATTACTGGCTTTTTTTGTCATTATATCAGTTTCTCTTTATAAATGCAAAGGGGTTTGAATTAATGCAAATCTGACTTGTCTATGTATATTGGGACATATCAGTAGTGCATTTGTATTTCAGACATAACAATCCCCTGTGCTATGATTATAAGTGTTTCTGAACATAAATATTATTATTTAAGTAAATTAATAATGATATAAACATATGTGTAAATATAAATGTTTATGTAAAATAAGTTAAATATAGTCATTATGATTGACAACTAAATAGTTTTGAAATTCAATAAGCTTTCAAATTTCAAATATAATATATTAAAAAAAAACTGAAGAAAAGTAATCTTTAATTTAAATCAATCAGTACATGCATATTTTAATTTCTTTCAGTGAAGGGGAGGCCTGCAATCATATAGCTGCCCTACTTTATGCCATTGCTGATGTTACGGAGAAGAAAATTAATGGGAAACTTGACCCAACATCGCAGAAGTGCAAATGGAATAATCCAAGAAAAAGGAAATTAAGCCCAAAGAAAGCAGAGAATGTATTGTTTAGAAAACACACATTTGACCGCGAAGCACCAGCAAATAAATGCATCAAAGTGTTTGATATACAGAAGTCAACAGTAAATGTGGAACGTTTCCGTGATAAACTTATCAGTAACAAATCCAAGGCAGGTTGGTTGACTAATTTTGTGAAAGACACAGGCACAGTCAAAGAGATTACAATGCCATTACCTCTTCTTCACAACATTAAGTTCCAATTCTCCAATCACACAGATTTGAAAAGTGATCATTGTAAATCACGTTTTGTGTCATATTTTGAAAAACTCAAAATAAGTGAAAGCGAATCTGTTACAATAGAACACTTGACACGTGAACAGTCCAAGAGTGAATGCTGGCAGTCTGCCCGAAAGGAAAGAATAACCTCATCTTATTTTGGCAAGGTGATCAAGCGCAAACATATGAGCGAGCCAGATGCTCTTTTAAAAGACATATGTGGTTATCGGACTTTTTCCAATAAGTTTGTGGAGTATGGTCAGAAACATGAGGCTGCTGCCAGAAAGACATATATCCGTCAGATGAAAAAATCTCATCCTGGACTTACTGTTAAACAGTGTGGCTTGATAGTGGATAAGAAATTCCCGCACTTAGGAGCAAGCCCTGATGGACTGGTCTACTGCACATGTTCAGAGTGCAAACCTGTTGGTCATGGACTATTAGAAATCAAGTGTCCAGCATCAATGCAGTGGAGAATGTCAACACCACAGGAATGTGCAAAAGATTCAAATTTTTTCTGTTACCTCAATGATAAAGGAAAAGTCAAACTTAAAACAAATCACAATTATTACTTCCAGGTGCAGGGGCAGATGGCAATCACAGGGAGAAAGTGGTGTGACTTTGTAGTATGGACATTAAGAGGGACAGCATCAATTCAGAGGGTATGGTTTGACCAGGAACTGTGGGTTGACATGCTGAGTAAATTGAGCACATTTTATGTGGACTCATTTCTTCCTGAACATTTTACAAAATAGTGAAAATGACAAATAATAGTGCTAACATCGATAAATGAAAATTACTAGTTCAGTCTATTTGTATGATTATGATTATGCACTTATTCATTAGTTTTTACACAGATTTTGTGAAAGAGATCAATTATATATAGTCAATATGACTCAATAATTTGATACCATACTCAATACGGTAATTCCGTCTCCGTGTTCTAATGGAGAGTTTATTACAGCCATAAAAAAGTGTATGCAAATGAGATAAGAGAAATTCACTTCCGCTACGCATGCAACACATGTACTGATGTAGTGATGGATTGCAATGGTTGACATGGATTAATTTATTGTAAAGAATGGTGAGTTTTATCGTGAGGGATAAATCGGATATATTTTTATTTACACACTTCTCCTAGTTCTCTTCGACCGATCTTTCATCTGGAATACAATACAATACAAAATTTGTTTATTAAAGTGTCATATATCACAATTACATCATATGTAAAGTACACAATATAAAACCATAGTGAGACCGTTGGGATCAATCATATTAAACTAAACCAGGTAAATCCAATATCATGAATTAAAACTTACTTATCACAGATCGTAATCCAGAGAACAGGTGATTGGGACAGCCCCTACCTAACAAGCTCTCTGGATTATATAAGAAATATATAAATTATAATATATATTGTAATACTAAAATAGGTCTCATCCATACTGTAGCTACATGTTATATATGAAATAATAAAACAATACACATGGCAAAAATTATTTATGATACATTCATCAGTAGTAAAATTTGGCATTCCAAGGGTTGGGGAGAAGCCTACCATCGAGGTTTGCCAAACTCACGCTACCTACAATAATTAATTATAATTAATAATAGATAATCAATCGATATAAAAAAGTTCCTGATTTACCCAACGAATCAATTAAAGCATATATTCTAAAAATGTAATCATACGTGATATTCAGCCAGAAATGGCTTACAAGACACTGTTAAAACATTGATTACTCACTTAAAGTGCTACGTCTCCGGAACATATTGTATAAATTATTAGCAAGTGGAATTTGTAATTCCCTGCAAGACATTATAAAATCAAATTTTTCTAAATCGTTAAGGCTTAAAAAATCATTTCTTATTTCGATTCCTGCTCTAAATAAGGATGATCTAATATCATTATATACATTACATTCAATTAAAAAGTGTATCTCATCCTCTATCGAATTATTTACATTTGTACATATTTTGCAAACACGGTTCTCTAATGGAATCTCAGGTTTGGTAAATCTGCCGGTTTCGACTGCAAGAGGTAGAGAACCACATCTTAAATTAAAAATTACCCTCCGTTTATTTTTTTGTGTCACAAGTTTGACATAAGAATCTGGCGCTAACTCAGATTTAAAGGTTCTGTATGTTCTCAACTTGTTACCGTTTACACTATTACTATCATTCCACAAGCTGTTGTACCTTTCCTCTGTATCTATAGTAATTAACTTTTCTTTAATATTTCTTATCTTGTTTCTAATAGAAAATGTCGAGTTTACAATTTCACTTAATTTTTTCTCTTCTATGACTGTAATAACTCTAGAATCCCACATACATATGCCATGTGCGTAAAAATCGGACATCGATACATGTAGGACTATAATAGAAAGTGTTAGATCTTTTCGGTTCCTCCCCTTGTCGAATATTCGAATGTAGTTCGAATTATGGCGGCGAATATTCGAATGCAGATTTTTGGTATTCGTTTCAGCTCTGACACACCAAATCTATCAGCAATTTTTTCAATTGTGTCTTGGCCACCAAGATACCACAAAGTCATCAGCAGCTGTTTAGAAGTAGTAATTGCTGGTCTACCAACACCCTTTACTTGAAAACAAGGAAAATCTTGAATGTAGGTCAAAAGTTTTTCAAAGGTCTCTGGCTGAAGACGAAACATTCTTCTAAATATGTCAGCTGTATACCCCATAACAATGCTTGTATATCCATGGATTCGCATTCTTTCAGATCTTTCCCTGAAAAGATAAAATGAATGAATCACAATAAATGGATTTGACATGCATCTTCGCATTGAATGATTTAGGGTTAGAGTGCCTGGCTTCAATACTGGAATTATAATTACTGCTCTTTTTTTTTAATTGATTAAAGCACTTAATTCTGGAGAGACTTGTCAAATTATTGAGTAAATTTAAATCCATGCTGTTTGTGAATTAACAATCAATGAAACAATGACATTACTTGCAAACTGTTAAAACATTCTGTTTTAAATAAAAAGTTTGTGATGAAGAGAATATTGAGGTGGTATACAATGAAATATATATATATATACTAGTAGTAGTATACAAATGCACAGTTGCAAGCATAATATGGTTCAAATATGTTGCCGGACCTATTATTCAGTTTATGAATACATACTGTAACAAAGTCGGTTAATTTTCACTGGTGTTAGTGAAGACTGTTACATTGTTAGGTTTACGTAGATTTACTTCCGACAGGAACATCTGTTTACTATTTTTACAGTGCGTTGTAATGTTGTCATATTTATGTGGATATATTTTATGACACATAATTTCTTAGATATTTAGAATATTGCCAGTTACATTTGTAAATACTGAATGAGTGTTTTGTGCATAATAGATTGTTTTCTTAGTTAAAACAGTCCTCGATCTTGTGGTACTCGTACCAGGGTTGCTAGGGGTGACGCCATCTTACTATTCAGCGTTCTTCTCCGTCATGGCAAGCAAAGCTGCTACGTAAGTTTATGTGTTTATTCATAAGGATTACCGAAGAAATAGGTAATGTTTAGATGTACTAGGATATGACAATCCTAATTACGTTAGTAGTTTTCGTACTTACGTTTTATTTAGCTGTACAAGATGATGTTTTACCACAGTAGTCAAACGAGCCCCACTGTCAACTATCGGTGAAGGCCGCTTGCCGCTTGACTGCGTACAGTACGGCTATTGTAGAATTTAGAACGAAACCAGGATTGTTACCATTTTAAATATGTTCCGGATGATAGAATATTTAAGTAATTGTAGTATTATAAGATTTAAGCTGTTAATTTCAGTTTCCTGTTATTCTGGAACTATTTCTCAATTGGCATTATGTTGCCAATTCGCGGCGTCATCTATGACGTCAAGTTTGTGAAACGTCCAAATTGGCAGCTTTTGGCATTTTCAAAAGGGTATAAATAGGAGTGCTGCGCATTTTGTGACAGTAGCCTCCTGACTGGCATCGGGTTCAGACATTGGGTCCAGACACCGAGTCCAGACGTATCTTGAATTCAGACGTCAACTCCATACATGTATATATATATATCTATCTATCTTATTGTGACCACATTTACTAAAGGTATCTACCTTATAGAATTTCTTGTTTATCTGGCATATTGTTAGGTGTCATCACCAACAATATCATAATATTGGTATTTTGTAGGATTATTGTTATGTAGGACTATTGTTACCGTTTATATAGGATTAATAGAACTAGTACATAGTTATGTGGTAACTGGACGACTTGAACAATATACATGTAGCTGTAATTTATCAGTTTGACTTTAATTATAACCTAACGCGAGTTTGTAGAATTACGCAAGATAGCTATATCAAATGGATCAGATTAATTGACCTATCATTAGGTCTATCAACACTTTGAAATTGAACTGTTATTTAGTTAATTTATTCTCCTTGCAAAATCTGATTGATATATATCTATTGATAAAGTCATTACCTTGCAAATATTCTACTTTAAATATAGGTAATTTAAATGAACTTATAACCAATAATTGATGTGTAATTGAATTATTCCTGGTTGAATTCAGTGTACACTTAGGATTTAATCAATAACTGATAACTGAAGTAAATATATATAAGGGAGTGCAGAGAGGGGTCCACATACATAATTTAAAAGTTAGAATTGTCTTTAGTCGTTTAATCTATATCTAGAAGTATGATTGGTCCATAGTTGTCAACATTCCTTATTATTCATGACTACTTTGTAACTTGTTCTTGTTATTGTTGTTGTTATTATATAAAGTTGTAGCGACGCGTGGGTCGCTTCGTGACGTTTTTCCGGAATTTAGTACAACCCTGTCCGAGGAAGCGAGGAACTCTGGTAGAAAAAGTGCCGTCACAGCCTCTTCCTTTGGAGGCCAAGACACGTTAGGTCGGTATTGAAATTCGGGCAGGGTAATCTGTTAGATTTTTGTGTTGTCAGCGCCCATCTCTTCCCTAAAATGTTATAAAATGGTTTACTAAACATCAGTTGCCACCTACAACCCGATATGTTTGATTTCCGACCGTGTATTTTGGTATATTTTTCGACTTATGCGGACTTAAGTTTTGGCTGGAACCTCGTGTCGTGATTGAGGGGAACGTTCGCTAGCTGTTGAAATTTTGTTAAATAGTGGATAATTCGAGAATTGGTATTCTCAGGGAGTAGTTTTCTCTCGTTCGATGAGGCTGATTTTGTGTGCCCCCCTCGCCAAGACGAACGTAGGAGAAGGCGGTAGTGTTGAGTTGGACTTTGTAAATTTGGAGTCGGTCACGTGGCGGAGATTTGTCCGTTCGGCGAGGTTTGAGACTCGCTCCGAGGAACGGTGTCAGATTCCGTGGGCCGAGAGTTAATTTAGCTAGAGAATTTTGACAACCACGACATTGGTTCCTGCCTGATAGTTAGTTTAGGTAAGAGTTTGTTTATTTCAGGTGGCTTCTGTACATTGTTAGGGTTAATTAAAAACACTCACTGAGCCGGTTAAAAGTCTTTCATGCTAAACTTTACTCTTGTAAAATATATAATAAATTGTTGAATCTGTTTTAATTCTTCTCGTCATTATTGCCGGTACTTGCTTGAAATTTGTTTGTGAAATCTGCATGCGAAAGCGGTAGTTGAACCCATTGGGCACTTTTATTATTGTAACAACAGAGGTGACGTCCGCGGTGCGGCCACTAAGGGGTCTTGAGACGTCGGTCGTTACAATTGGAACCTCCGGCGGGACAGGTGCTAAAAAGATACCATTAGGAGTATAGGGAAAATTAAGGTTTAAAGGTCAAGATAAGTTATTAATAATTCTCTCTGAAATTGGTTCGACTGTTTGATAACTACTTCTATTAAAAACTTAGTCATTAAGTACTGGCAACGATGGCGGAGGGCGGTGAGTTTAATTTTGATATTCCGGACTACAGATAGATTCAATGCGCCAAAGATTAGATGAGCTGTTTTGTTGGAGCGAAACGCATGGAAGGCGGCCGGCTCATGATAGGGAAGGGGTGGGCGATGGCAAAATTGGGGAGGCCGCCCAAGATACGGGGTCCCCTCGCAGCCTAGGCCAAGGTACGAATAGGAAGCCCTCTAGCTGGAGTCCTTCAAGGATTAGGTTTAGTACACCCCTTGCTAGCTCGACCCCTAGATCAAGACCCGGGGCAGCCCCTTCGCAGGCGACTCACACTCAGTCGCCCCAGTTAGCTCCCCTGACCAAGCCCATAGCTGTCCCGGAAGCTTATAATGGCCAGGGTAGTTATAAAGATTGCTTTACACACTTTGAGGCTTGCAAGACCATTAACGCTTGGACAGAGGCTCAAGCTTGCCAATTCCTGGCTGTGAAACTCAAGGGTACGGCCCTTAGGGTCTATAGTGATCTAACCCCCACAGAGCGCTTCGACTATAAAAGTGTGACGTCAGCACTTAAATCCAGATTTGACCCCGAAAGGGATGTAGGTGTGTACTGGGCCCAGCTTCGGGGAAAAACTAGAAAGAAGGGGGAGTCATTGTCCGAGTTAGCTGGGTATATCCAAAGGATAGCGGCTCGAGCCTATCCAGACTCTGATCAGGAGAACTTTCGTTTCTGGTGGCAAATAACTGTATGCGCGCAACTCGAGGACAGGTAAGCAGGGGCCCGTGGGACACACAAATTTCCCTCCCCTGGGGAAGCGTGTCAGACACATCTTTAAACATTACGGACATTAGTGACTTAATAGAGCAGGATAGGATGTTGTATATAGACCAAATTAATTCGCCCTAACCTCCTGTTTCCTCTTCCCTAGATTTCACCATGAACAGATTTGTTTCGGGAAAGGTTGCCCTTATTGGACACAGTTATATCACAAGATTGGAGAACCAGGTTAGGAGGGAGTGGGAGGGGAGGTTTAGAGAAAATTTGGGGTTGCAGGGGGTGGAGGTGCGTTTCTATGGGAGGGGAGGGGGGAATATCTGGACATTGTGGAGATTGGTAGACGACATGATGGCAGAGGGGTTTAGGCCGGGGGTGGTTATATTGCAGATCGGGGGGAACGATATTAGTAACCGGTGTTTCAATTTAGAACAGTTTATGGGGTTATTTAGGGGGATTTTGGACAGGTTATGTGCATGGGGGGTGGCCCGGGTGGCGGTCATGAGGGTGTTTCCGCATGGCGGGCCAGCATTAACCTAGCCCTCAATTTCAAGCTGCGGAAGCGGGGCTGGGATCTGGTGGTCCGCCGGCGGCTGCTGTCTCCGGGGTTGCTGGGCGACGGCGTGCACCTGATACGACCAACACTTTCGATTAACCTTGTCCTGACTCCTCCATAGTCAAAATTCACAGGGTGGGTTATTCGGCTTGATAGGTTAGATAGGTTTACACGTTGGTTGCGTTAGAAAGGGAGGTCACGGGGTCGGGGCTGGTCTGGGTGGCCAGAGTTGATAAGACCAACACTCAAGATTAGCCTTGCCTCGACTCTCCCAGGGTTCAAAATTGATGGGGTGGGTTATTTAGGTTGGCTTCGAGTGGGGCTCTAGTCCTTGTGGCTAGAGTTGATACGACCAACACTTAGGCGGAGCACCATTCACAGCCATTTAGTTAGAATGGGGGAGGGTGTCCGAATGCCTGGTCCGGCTTAATTTAGTCATATGTTAGGTATAGGGTGGCTTCCCCAGTGATAGCTGTGGGTAGGGGGGAAAAACTCTTGGCCGCCAAAGGAGGAGCAGAATATTTTTTCATGTTTGCTAATTTTATATATGTCATGTGTTTTTTTATTTTTGTTTTTTTTTTTATTTTTGTTATATAAGTAAATACCTTTGAGAGGAAATCATGTTGCCCTTAGGGTCTATAGTGATCTAACCCCCACAGAGCGCTTAGACTATAAAAGTGTGACGTCGGCACTTAAATCCAGATTTGACCCCGAGAGGGATGTAGGTGTGCACTGGGCCCAGCTTCTGGGAAAAACTAGAAAGAAGGGGGAGTCATTGTCCGAGTTAGCTGGGTATATCCAAAGGATAGCGGCTCGAGCCTATCCAGACTCTGATCAGGAGAACTTTCGTTTCTGGTGGTAAATAACTGTATGCGCGCAACTCGAGGACAGGTAAGCAGGGGCCCGTGGGACACACAAATTTCCCTCCCCTGGGGAAGCGTGTCAGACACATCTTTAAACATTACGGACATTAGTGACTTAATAGAGCAGGATAGGATGTTGTATATAGACCAAATTAATTCGCCCTAACCTCCTGTTTCCTCTTCCCTAGATTTCACCATGAACAGATTTGTTTCGGGAAAGGTTGCCCTTATTGGACACAGTTATATCACAAGATTGGAGAACCAGGTTAGGAGGGAGTGGGAGGGGAGGTTTAGAGAAAATTTGGGGTTGCAGGGGGTGGAGGTGCGTTTCTATGGGAGGGGAGGGGGGAATATCTGGACATTGTGGAGATTGGTAGACGACATGATGGCAGAGGGGTTTAGGCCGGGGGTGGTTATATTGCAGATCGGGGGGAACGATATTAGTAACCGGTGTTTCAATTTAGAACAGTTTATGGGGTTATTTAGGGGGATTTTGGACAGGTTATGTGCATGGGGGGTGGCCCGGGTGGCGGTCATGAGGGTGTTTCCGCGTGGCGGGCCAGCATTAACCTAGCCCTCAATTTCAAGCTGCGGAAGCGGGGCTGGGATCTGGTGGTCCGCCGGCGGCTGCTGTCTCCGGGGTTGCTGGGCGACGGCGTGCACCTGATACGACCAACACTTTCGATTAACCTTGTCCTCACTCCTCCATAGTCAAAATTCACAGGGTGGGTTATTCGGCTTGATAGGTTAGATAGGTTTACACGTTGGTTGCGTTAGAAAGGGAGGTCACGGGGTCGGGGCTGGTCTGGGTGGCCAGAGTTGATAAGACCAACACTCAAGATTAGCCTTGCCTCGACTCTCCCAGGGTTCAAAATTGATGGGGTGGGTTATTTAGGTTGGCTTCGAGTGGGGCTCTAGTCCTTGTGGCTAGAGTTGATACGACCAACACTTAGGCGGAGCACCATTCACAGCCATTTAGTTAGAATGGGGGAGGGTGTCCGAATGCCTGGTCCGGCTTAATTTAGTCATATGTTAGGTATAGGGTGGCTTCCCCAGTGATAGCTGTGGGTAGGGGGGGAAAAACTCTTGGCCGCCAAAGGAGGAGCAGAATATTTTTTCATGTTTGCTAATTTTATATATGTCATGTTTTTTTTTATTATTTTTGTTATATAAGTAAATACCTTTCAGAGGAAATCATGTTGCCCTTAGGGTCTATAGTGATCTAACCCCCACAGAGCGCTTAGACTATAAAAGTGTGACGTCGGCACTTAAATCCAGATTTGACCCCGAGAGGGATGTAGGTGTGCACTGGGCCCAGCTTCTGGGAAAAACTAGAAAGAAGGGGGAGTCATTGTCCGAGTTAGCTGGGTATATCCAAAGGATAGCGGCTCGAGCCTATCCAGACTCTGATCAGGAGAACTTTCGTTTCTGGTGGTAAATAACTGTATGCGCGCAACTCGAGGACAGGTAAGCAGGGGCCCGTGGGACACACAAATTTCCCTCCCCTGGGGAAGCGTGTCAGACACATCTTTAAACATTACGGACATTAGTGACTTAATAGAGCAGGATAGGATGTTGTATATAGACCAAATTAATTCGCCCTAACCTCCTGTTTCCTCTTCCCTAGATTTCACCATGAACAGATTTGTTTCGGGAAAGGTTGCCCTTATTGGACACAGTTATATCACAAGATTGGAGAACCAGGTTAGGAGGGAGTGGGAGGGGAGGTTTAGAGAAAATTTGGGGTTGCAGGGGGTGGAGGTGCGTTTCTATGGGAGGGGAGGGGGGAATATCTGGACATTGTGGAGATTGGTAGACGACATGATGGCAGAGGGGTTTAGGCCGGGGGTGGTTATATTGCAGATCGGGGGGAACGATATTAGTAACCGGTGTTTCAATTTAGAACAGTTTATGGGGTTATTTAGGGGGATTTTGGACAGGTTATGTGCATGGGGGGTGGCCCGGGTGGCGGTCATGAGGGTGTTTCCGCGTGGCGGGCCAGCATTAACCTAGCCCTCAATTTCAAGCTGCGGAAGCGGGGCTGGGATCTGGTGGTCCGCCGGCGGCTGCTGTCTCCGGGGTTGCTGGGCGACGGCGTGCACCTGATACGACCAACACTTTCGATTAACCTTGTCCTCACTCCTCCATAGTCAAAATTCACAGGGTGGGTTATTCGGCTTGATAGGTTAGATAGGTTTACACGTTGGTTGCGTTAGAAAGGGAGGTCACGGGGTCGGGGCTGGTCTGGGTGGCCAGAGTTGATAAGACCAACACTCAAGATTAGCCTTGCCTCGACTCTCCCAGGGTTCAAAATTGATGGGGTGGGTTATTTAGGTTGGCTTCGAGTGGGGCTCTAGTCCTTGTGGCTAGAGTTGATACGACCAACACTTAGGCGGAGCACCATTCACAGCCATTTAGTTAGAATGGGGGAGGGTGTCCGAATGCCTGGTCCGGCTTAATTTAGTCATATGTTAGGTATAGGGTGGCTTCCCCAGTGATAGCTGTGGGTAGGGGGAAAAACTCTTGGCCGCCAAAGGAGGAGCAGAATATTTTTTCATGTTTGCTAATTTTATATATGTCATGTTTTTTTTTTTTATTTTTGTTATATAAGTAAATACCTTTGAGAGGAAATCATGTTGCCCTTAGGGTCTATAGTGATCTAACCCCCACAGAGCGCTTAGACTATAAAAGTGTGACGTCGGCACTTAAATCCAGATTTGACCCCGAGAGGGATGTAGGTGTGCACTGGGCCCAGCTTCTGGGAAAAACTAGAAAGAAGGGGGAGTCATTGTCCGAGTTAGCTGGGTATATCCAAAGGATAGCGGCTCGAGCCTATCCAGACTCTGATCAGGAGAACTTTCGTTTCTGGTGGTAAATAACTGTATGCGCGCAACTCGAGGACAGGTAAGCAGGGGCCCGTGGGACACACAAATTTCCCTCCCCTGGGGAAGCGTGTCAGACACATCTTTAAACATTACGGACATTAGTGACTTAATAGAGCAGGATAGGATGTTGTATATAGACCAAATTAATTCGCCCTAACCTCCTGTTTCCTCTTCCCTAGATTTCACCATGAACAGATTTGTTTCGGGAAAGGTTGCCCTTATTGGACACAGTTATATCACAAGATTGGAGAACCAGGTTAGGAGGGAGTGGGAGGGGAGGTTTAGAGAAAATTTGGGGTTGCAGGGGGTGGAGGTGCGTTTCTATGGGAGGGGAGGGGGGAATATCTGGACATTGTGGAGATTGGTAGACGACATGATGGCAGAGGGGTTTAGGCCGGGGGTGGTTATATTGCAGATCGGGGGGAACGATATTAGTAACCGGTGTTTCAATTTAGAACAGTTTATGGGGTTATTTAGGGGGATTTTGGACAGGTTATGTGCATGGGGGGTGGCCCGGGTGGCGGTCATGAGGGTGTTTCCGCGTGGCGGGCCAGCATTAACCTAGCCCTCAATTTCAAGCTGCGGAAGCGGGGCTGGGATCTGGTGGTCCGCCGGCGGCTGCTGTCTCCGGGGTTGCTGGGCGACGGCGTGCACCTGATACGACCAACACTTTCGATTAACCTTGTCCTGACTCCTCCATAGTCAAAATTCACAGGGTGGGTTATTCGGCTTGATAGGTTAGATAGGTTTACACGTTGGTTGCGTTAGAAAGGGAGGTCACGGGGTCGGGGCTGGTCTGGGTGGCCAGAGTTGATAAGACCAACACTCAAGATTAGCCTTGCCTCGACTCTCCCAGGGTTCAAAATTGATGGGGTGGGTTATTTAGGTTGGCTTCGAGTGGGGCTCTAGTCCTTGTGGCTAGAGTTGATACGACCAACACTTAGGCGGAGCACCATTCACAGCCATTTAGTTAGAATGGGGGAGGGTGTCCGAATGCCTGGTCCGGCTTAATTTAGTCATATGTTAGGTATAGGGTGGCTTCCCCAGTGATAGCTGTGGGTAGGGGGGAAAAACTCTTGGCCGCCAAAGGAGGAGCAGAATATTTTTTCATGTTTGCTAATTTTATATATGTCATGTTTTTTTTTTTTATTTTTGTTATATAAGTAAATACCTTTGAGAGGAAATCATGTTGCCCTTAGGGTCTATAGTGATCTAACCCCCACAGAGCGCTTAGACTATAAAAGTGTGACGTCGGCACTTAAATCCAGATTTGACCCCGAGAGGGATGTAGGTGTGCACTGGGCCCAGCTTCGGGGAAAAACTAGAAAGAAGGGGGAGTCATTGTCCGAGTTAGCTGGGTATATCCAAAGGATAGCGGCTCGAGCCTATCCAGACTCTGATCAGGAGAACTTTCGTTTCTGGTGGTAAATAACTGTATGCGCGCAACTCGAGGACAGGTAAGCAGGGGCCCGTGGGACACACAAATTTCCCTCCCCTGGGGAAGCGTGTCAGACACATCTTTAAACATTACGGACATTAGTGACTTAATAGAGCAGGATAGGATGTTGTATATAGACCAAATTAATTCGCCCTAACCTCCTGTTTCCTCTTCCCTAGATTTCACCATGAACAGATTTGTTTCGGGAAAGGTTGCCCTTATTGGACACAGTTATATCACAAGATTGGAGAACCAGGTTAGGAGGGAGTGGGAGGGGAGGTTTAGAGAAAATTTGGGGTTGCAGGGGGTGGAGGTGCGTTTCTATGGGAGGGGAGGGGGGAATATCTGGACATTGTGGAGATTGGTAGACGACATGATGGCAGAGGGGTTTAGGCCGGGGGTGGTTATATTGCAGATCGGGGGGAACGATATTAGTAACCGGTGTTTCAATTTAGAACAGTTTATGGGGTTATTTAGGGGGATTTTGGACAGGTTATGTGCATGGGGGGTGGCCCGGGTGGCGGTCATGAGGGTGTTTCCGCGTGGCGGGCCAGCATTAACCTAGCCCTCAATTTCAAGCTGCGGAAGCGGGGCTGGGATCTGGTGGTCCGCCGGCGGCTGCTGTCTCCGGGGTTGCTGGGCGACGGCGTGCACCTGATACGACCAACACTTTCGATTAACCTTGTCCTGACTCCTCCATAGTCAAAATTCACAGGGTGGGTTATTCGGCTTGATAGGTTAGATAGGTTTACACGTTGGTTGCGTTAGAAAGGGAGGTCACGGGGTCGGGGCTGGTCTGGGTGGCCAGAGTTGATAAGACCAACACTCAAGATTAGCCTTGCCTCGACTCTCCCAGGGTTCAAAATTGATGGGGTGGGTTATTTAGGTTGGCTTCGAGTGGGGCTCTAGTCCTTGTGGCTAGAGTTGATACGACCAACACTTAGGCGGAGCACCATTCACAGCCATTTAGTTAGAATGGGGGAGGGTGTCCGAATGCCTGGTCCGGCTTAATTTAGTCATATGTTAGGTATAGGGTGGCTTCCCCAGTGATAGCTGTGGGTAGGGGGGAAAAACTCTTGGCCGCCAAAGGAGGAGCAGAATATTTTTTCATGTTTGCTAATTTTATATATGTCATATATTTTTGTTATTTTTATTTTTGTTATACAAGTAAATACCTCTGAGAGGAAATCATGTTGCCACCAAGGAGATGGTGATTATGGAGGTATTGCCCCTTAGCCAAGAACCTGACTAGTGCTAATACGGGTATTTCTGTTCAAAATGGGGGGTTTCTGAAGTCTGGAATGATGAATTTATATATTTTCATTCGACTGTGGTAATAATATTGAGGTACCACTAATAGACTAGTAATGATCATCATGATAGCCAGTAGTGAAATTCGAACATGGAATGTAATGATTAAGCAGCAGCCATAACTAGTCGGGTTCTTCTATATTGTAAACTGTAGTTCAAATTGTTATAATATAATGTACACAGTAAAATTGTAACTGTACTCTCTGAATATTTTTCTTGGTTCCAGTTAAACTTGTTGAGATAAAAATGTAAAAATTCGATTGTTTGGAGATGACAGTAATGGCCCACAGTGTATCAATTCAAATTATACTAATCAAATAATGTACTGTTATATTGGCTGCTAGCCTGAATTATCTGTAACTTAAGCACTAGGAATGATTACCATGAACATTATGCACTTATCTTAGAAAGATGTTTAAAATATGCTCAATTGTGCTCATCTGTGCTTAAACAACCATTACCATGTACATCTGGTGCTACTCATAGAAAAATGCTCCAAGGATGCTTAAAATAAGCTCAAGTGTGCTCATCTGTGCTTAACAACCATTACCATGTACATCCGGTGCTACTCATAGAAAAATGCTCCAAAGATGCTTAAAATATGCTCAAGTGTGCTCATCTGTGCTTAACAACCATTACCATGTACATCTGGTGCTACTCATAGAAAAAAAAATGCTCCAAAGATGCTTAAAATATGCTCAAGTGTGCTCATCTGTGCTTAACAACTATTACCATGTACATCGGGTGCTACCCATAGAAAAATGCTCCAAAGAGGCTTAAAATATGCTCAAGTGTGCTTATCTGTGCTTAACAACCATTACCATGTACATCTGGTGCTACTCATAGAAAAATGCTCCAATGATGCTTAAAATATGCTCAATTGTGCTCATCTGTGCTTAAACAACCATTACCATGTACATCTGGTGCTACTCATGGAAAAATGCTCATAAGATGCTCGCAATGCTCAATGATGCTTAACATGCTTAGGGATGCCAAAAACTTTCCTCGCAGTGGAGAGAATGTAAATTGTGTGGACAGCCTGAAGAGATCAGGAGTTGTTGTGATTGAAAGTGTTCAGAAACTGAGTTAACTGCACCTTGAGAACATCTGCTTAAAATTATGAATTTTATGGTGCTTCCCAGAACTTTAAACATTCCAGACAATCAACCATGTGAAGACAAGGACTGTCATGACCCATTATTTTATGGGAAGCACATATTTGTAATATTGATTACTTACTGTTAAAGTTTGGCAATAATTATTTGCTGACGCTCCAGGAGTTGCACCAAAGTAAAAAAAAAAAAAAAAAAAAAATCTGATTATACAGTTGTGACTCTTAACTAAATTACAATTGAGCAAGACTTTATATAAGTGACATTTAGATACCAACCAATTTATCTTCAGTAGATTGTAATTTAAAATTGTACAAGCAATTATAGCAATAAAGACAAGACTTGGGCCGAGTCATCTGGAAATTGAGATTATGTGTAATAATGCCAATATTTTTGTATTGTAATTTTGAACTTCATGCTATAGGGGCCTGCCTCCATTAGGTATTATTATCAAATGGTGAAATTTTGTTGTATGTAAAGACATGAAATGTCATTCAAATTTATTGGCCAGTGAGGAAATGATGGTACTTAATCAAATGCAATAGTTCATTATTATTATTATATTATTATTATTATTATTATTATTATTATTATTATTGTGAGTCGAGTTGGATGTGGCAATTGATAGCACATGGCTAATCTTTTAATTTTAAGTTCAGTTCCGAGAAGTTTGGGCGGCTTTGGCCCACCTGGTTTGTCCTGTGGACCACGTGTTGTTTCAACAGCAATCCATGTGGAACCATCGTTGGCCAGCCTGGTGATACATTACCATTATGGGTGACAAACCTTAACTAGGTCAAAGGTCAAGGTCGGGGTTTGTCTTTCACTGGTGGAATTGTGGCAAGACATCATGAGATAGAAAGGATCAGAGGTAAAGGAGCCAAGGTCACTAGGTCAAAGGTCGATATTGCCGAGTAAAGGTCAAGGTCGAGGTTTATGTCGTTCACTGGTGGAATTGTAAGACATCCCGAGAGGAAATGAGTCATAGTCAGTCGAGTCCAAGGTCATTGGACTAAAGGTCAATATTACCAGGACAAAGGCCATTACTTAACATAGAAATATTTTACGGATTTTGAAACAGTAAGTTGAGTCTCGGCTACGCGGTCGTAGCCTGCCCGGGTGGTTGGAGGGTGTGTAGCGACGCGTGGGTCACTTCGTGTCGTTTTTCGGAATTTAGTACAACCCTGTCCGAGGAAGCGAGGAACTCTGGGAGAAAAAGTGACGTCACAGCCTCTTCCTTTGGAGGCCAAGATACGATAGGTCGGTATTGAAATTCAGGCAGGGTAATCTGTTAGATTTTTGTGTTGTCAGCGCCCATCTCTTCCCTAAAATGTTATAAAATGGTTTACTAAACATCAGTTGCCACCTACAACCCGATAGGTTTGATTTCCGACCGTGTAATTTGGTATATTTTTCGATTTATGCAGACTTAAGTTTTGGCGGGAACCTCGTGTCGTGATTGAGGGGAACGTTCGCTAGCTGTTGAAATTTTGTTAAATAGTGGATAATTCGAGAATTGGTATTCTCGGGGAGTAGTTTTCTCTCGTTCGGTGAGGCTAATTTTGTGTGCCCCCCTCGCCAAGACGAACGTAGGAGAAGGCGGTAGTGTTGAGTTGGACTTTGTAAATTTGGAGTCGGTCACGTGGCGGAGATTTGTCCGTTCGGCGAGGTTTGAGACTCGCTCCGAGGAACGGTGTCAGATTCCGTGGGCCGAGAGTTAATTTAGCTAGAGAATTTCGACAACCACGACATTGGTTCCTGCCTGGTAGTTAGTTTAGGTAAAAGTTTGTTTATTTCAGGTGGCTTCTGTACATTGTTAGGGTTAATTTAAAACACTCACTGAGCCGGTTAAATGTCTTTCATGCTAAACTTTACTCTTGTAAAATATATAATAAATTGTTGAATCTGTTTAATTCTTCTCGTCATTATTGCCAGTACTTGGTCGAAATTTGTTTGTGAAATCTGCAAGCGAAAGCGGCAGTCGAACCCATTGGGCACTTTTATTATTGTAACTACAGAGGTGACGTCCGCGGTGCGGCCACTAGCGGGTCGCGAGACGTCGTTCGTTACAATTGGAACCTCCGGCGGGACAGGTGCTAAAGATACCATTAGGAGTATAGGGAAAATTAAGGTTTAAAGGTCAAGATAAGTTATAAATAATTCTATCTGAAATTGGTTCGACTGTTTGATAACTACTTCTATTAAAAACTTAGTCATTAAGTGCTGGCAGTGATGGCGGAGGGCGGTGAGTTTAATTTTGATATTCCGGACTACGGACTACAGATAGAATCAATGCGCCAAAGATTAGATGAGCTGTTGTGTAGGAGCGAAACGCGTGGAAGGCGGCCGGCTCGTGATAGGGAAGAGGTGGGCGATGGCAAAATTGGGGAGGCCGCCCAAGATACGGGGTCCCCTCGCGGCCTAGGCCAAGGTACGAATAGGGAGCCCTCTAGCTGGAGTCCTTCAAGGATTAGGTTTAGTACACCCCTTGCTGGCTCGACCCCTAGAT
Organism: Ylistrum balloti; assembly: GCF_031769215.1. Lineage (NCBI taxonomy): Eukaryota > Metazoa > Mollusca > Bivalvia > Pectinida > Pectinidae > Ylistrum > Ylistrum balloti. The sequence continues at coordinate 23,992 of NW_026782378.1, read as the reverse complement.
CAAGACCCGGGGCAGCCCCTTCGCAGGCGACTCAGCCCCAGTCGCCCCAGTTAGTTCCCCTGCCCAAACCCATAGTTGTCCCGGAAGCTTATAATGGCCAGGGTAGTTATAAAGATTGGTTTACACACTTTGAGGCTTGCAAGACCATTAACGCTTGGACAGAGGCTCAAGCTTGCCAATTCCTGGCGGTGAAACTCAAGGGTACGGCCCTTAGGGTATATAGTGATCTAACCCCCACAGAGCGCTTAGACTATAAAAGTGTGACGTCGGCACTTAAATCCAGATTTGACCCCGAGAGGGATGTGGGTGTGTACTGGGCCCAGCTTCGGGGAAAAACTAGGAAGAAGGGGGAGTCATTATCCGAGTTGGCTGGGTATATCCAAAGGATAGCAGCTCGGGCCTATCCAGACTCTGATCAGGAGACGCGGAGTATTATTGAGATCCAACATTTTATTGATGCACTGGACAATCGGGAGGTCCAGAAACAGCTAAGAAGGAATAAGCCTTCCAGTTTAGCAGAGGCCGTTCGTATGGCCCTTGATGAGGAGAGCTATGATCGGATAGGCGGGTCTGCTAGGATACCCCAAGCGGGGGGGGGGGGGGGGGGGGTCGATAGCTTAACAGAATCCCCCGTTGTAGAGAGGGAGGAGGCTCGGACCTCCGAGCAAGAACAAATAGCCACTCTTGTTAAGAAGATAGAGGCGTTGCAGGCCCGATTTAATAGGGATAGGGATTATCGTAGGGGAGATCAGCCACCCCCCACCCCACCCCCCATCAGGGAAATTACTATGGCCAGGCTCAGAGGGGGCCTCAGTGCTTCAGGTGCTCTATGTCGATCGGGCGTCCGCGCTAAGTTCGGCATCAATATGGCGACGTCGGGGGAGCCTGTGGGCAACTCCGGACCGTCGAGTGGGGAGGCGTCGTAGACGGCCTCCCGACTGGATGCGGTCCGGGGCCTATGACCTCACCTGATTGGCCCTTCAGTACATTTATTTGTGTAGGTTAGGGAAGATGTCTGTATAGTAATTTAGATTATGTAGATCCTGTCTGAACTATACTTGTTTTATCTTTCATGTAAAATGGTGCTCTTGACACCCCCTGACCTGGGAAAGGGATCAAGACGGAAGAGGATGACCCGGGCCACTGAAACTGCCGGCTGGAGACGTCCTGGGAGACTCTCGCCCTCCAGGAACCTTTGGTATTTGCAATGATACAGTTTTCTCTTATGTGCGCGGGTGATTGAACATTGGGATAGCCACCATGGACCCCTGGGGTAGTGGCCACACCCCAGACGTGGCAGTGACCCCCAAATACCTACTCGGAGACCTGGAGACAGGCAGACGTCCCTGGCGGTGAGAGACCTCCACACCCAATCAGGAGAACTTTCGTTTCTGGTGGTAAATAACTGTATGCGCGCAACTCGAGGACAGATAACCAGGGGCCCGTGGGACACCAGAGTCGACGTCCACAACAAATTTCCCTCCCCCAGGGAAGCGTGTCAGACACATCTTTAAACATTACGGACATTAGTGACTTAATAGAACAGGAAGGGAGGAGACAGCGAGTTAAAATAGAGTGATAGGAATTTATTGGTTGGTATCATGTTATAGGTAGTACAAGTCGGGCCAGGTGTTCAAGGGGAGATAATTGGGCAAGTAGGTTAGGTAGCTGGGATAGAGGGGGAAGTCGCTTGGACAGGGTTGGTCAGGGTGGCCAGAGTTGTTACGACCAACACTTTCGATTAACCTTGTCCTGACTCCCCCATAGTCAAAATTCATAGGGTGGGTTATTCGGCTTGATAGGTTAGATAGGCTTACAGTTTGGTTGGGTTAGAAAGGGAGGTCACCGGGTAGGGGCTGGTCTGGGTGGCCAGAGTTGATACGACCAACACTCAAGATTAGCCTTGCCTTGACTCTCCCAGGGTTCAAAATTGATGGGGTGGGTTATTCGGCCTGGTAGGTTAGTTAGGTTGGCTTCGAGTGGGGCTCTAGTCCTTGTGGCTAGAGTTGATACGACCAACACTTGGGCGGAGCACCATTCACAGCCATTTAGTTAGAATAGGGGAGGGTGTCCGAATGCCTGGACCGGCTTAATTTAGTCATATGTTAGTATAGGGTGGCTTCCCCAGTGATAGCTGTGGGTAGGGGGAAAAACTCTTGGCCGCCGGAGGAGGAGCAGAATATTTTTTTCAAGTTTGCTAATTTTATATATGTCATATATTTTTGTTATTTTTATTTTTTGTTATACAAGTAAATACCTCTGAGAGGAAATCATGTTGCCACCAAGGAGATGGTGATTATGGAGGTATTGCCCCTTAGCCAAGAACCTGACTAGTGCTAATACGGGTATTTCTGTTCAAAATGGGGGGTTTCTGAAGTCTGGAATGATGAATTTATATATTTTCATTCGACTGTGGTAATAATATTGAGGTACCACTAATAGACTAGTAATGATCATCATGATAGCCAGTAGTGAAATTCGAACATGGAATGTAATGATTAAGCAGCAGCCATAACTAGTCGGGTTCTTCTATATTGTAAACTGTAGTTCAAATTGTTATAATGTAATGTACACAGTAGAATTGTAACTGTACTCTCTGAATATTTTTCTTGGTTCCAGTTAAACTTGTTGAGATAAAAATGTAAAAATTCGATTGTTTGGAGATGACAGTAATGGCCCACAGTGTATCAATTCAAATTATACTAATCAAATAATGTACTGTTATATTGGCTGCTAGCCTGAATTATCTGTAACTTAAGCACTAGGAATGATTACCATGAACATTATGCACTTATCTTAGAAAGATGTTTAAAATATGCTCAATTGTGCTCATCTGTGCTTAAACAACCATTACCATGTACATCTGGTGCTACTCATAGAAAAATGCTCCAAGGATGCTTAAAATAAGCTCAAGTGTGCTCATCTGTGCTTAACAACCATTACCATGTACATCTGGTGCTACTCATAGAAAAATGCTCCAAAGATGCTTAAAATATGCTCAAGTGTGCTCATCTGTGCTTAACAACCATTACCATGTACATCTGGTGCTACTCATAGAAAAAAATGCTCCAAAGATGCTTAAAATATGCTCAAGTGTGCTCATCTGTGCTTAACAACTATTACCATGTACATCGGGTGCTACCCATAGAAAAATGCTCCAAAGAGGCTTAAAATATGCTCAAGTGTGCTCATCTGTGCTTAACAACCATTACCATGTACATCTGGTGCTACTCATAGAAAAATGCTCCAATGATGCTTAAAATATGCTCAATTGTGCTCATCTGTGCTTAAACAACCATTACCATGTACATCTGGTGCTACTCATGTAAAAATGCTCAAAAGATGCTCGCACATGCTCAATGATGCTTAACATGCTTAGGGATGCCAAAAACTTTCCTCGCAGTGGAGAGAATGTAAATTGTGTGGACAGCCTGAAGAGATCAGGAGTTGTTGTGATTGAAAGTGTTCAGAAACTGAGTTAACTGCACCTTGAGAACATCTGCTTAAAATTATGAATTTTATGGTGCTTCCCAGAACTTTAAACATTCCAGACAATCAACCATGTGAAGACAAGGACTGTCATGACCCATTATTTTATGGGAAGCACATATTTGTAATATTGATTACTTACTGTTGAAGTTTGGCAATAATTATTGCTGATGCCCCAGGAGTTGCACCAAAGAAAAAAAAAAAAAAATCTGATTATACAGTTGTGACTCTTAACTAAATTACAATTGAGCAAGACTTTATATAAGTGACATTTAGATACCAACCAATTTATCTTCAGTAGATTGTAATTTAAAATTGTACAAGCAATTATAGCAATAAAGACAAGACTTGGGCCGAGTCATCTGGAAATTGAGATTGTGTAATAATGCCAATATTTTTGTATTGTAATTTTGAACTTCATGCTATAGGGGCCTGCCTCCATTAGGTATTATTATCAAATGGTGAAATTTTGTTGTATGTAAAGACATGAAATGTCATTCAAATTTATTGGCCAGTGAGGAAATGATGGTACTTAATCAAATGCAATAGTTCATTATTATTATTAATATATTATTATTATTATTATTATTATTATTATTATTGTGAGTCGAGTTGGATGTGGCAATTGATAGCACATGGCTAATCTTTTAATTTTAAGTTCAGTTCCGAGAAGTTTGGGCGGCTTTGGCCCACCTGGTTTGTCCTGTGGACCACGTGTTGTTTCAACAGCAATCCATGTGGAACCATCGTTGGCCAGCCTGGTGATACATTACCATTATGGGTGACAAACCTTAACTAGGTCAAAGGTCAAGGTCGGGGTTTGTCTTTCACTGGTGGAATTGTGGCAAGACATCATGAGATAGAAAGGATCAGAGGTAAAGGAGCCAAGGTCACTAGGTCAAAGGTCGATATTGCCGAGTAAAGGTCAAGGTCGAGGTTTATGTCGTTCACTGGTGGAATTGTAAGACATCCCGAGAGGAAATGAGTCATAGTCAGTCGAGTCCAAGGTCATTGGACCAAAGGTCAATATTACCAGGACAAAGGCCATTACTTAACATAGAAATATTTTACGGATTTTGAAACAGTAAGTTGAGTCTCGGCTACGCGGTCGTAGCCTGCCCGGGTGGTTGGAGGGTGTGTAGCGACGCGTGGGTCACTTCGTGTCGTTTTTCGGAATTTAGTACAACCCTGTCCGAGGAAGCGAGGAACTCTGGGAGAAAAAGTGACGTCACAGCCTCTTCCTTTGGAGGCCAAGATACGATAGGTCGGTATTGAAATTCGGGCAGGGTAATCTGTTAGATTTTTGTGTTGTCAGCGCCCATCTCTTCCCTAAAATGTTATAAAATGGTTTACTAAACATCAGTTGCCACCTACAACCCGATAGGTTTGATTTCCGACCGTGTAATTTGGTATATTTTTCGATTTATGCAGACTTAAGTTTTGGCGGGAACCTCGTGTCGTGATTGAGGGGAACGTTCGCTAGCTGTTGAAATTTTGTTAAATAGTGGATAATTCGAGAATTGGTATTCTCGGGGAGTAGTTTTCTCTCGTTCGGTGAGGCTAATTTTGTGTGCCCCCCTCGCCAAGACGAACGTAGGAGAAGGCGGTAGTGTTGAGTTGGACTTTGTAAATTTGGAGTCGGTCACGTGGCGGAGATTTGTCCGTTCGGCGAGGTTTGAGACTCGCTCCGAGGAACGGTGTCAGATTCCGTGGGCCGAGAGTTAATTTAGCTAGAGAATTTCGACAACCACGACATTGGTTCCTGCCTGGTAGTTAGTTTAGGTAAAAGTTTGTTTATTTCAGGTGGCTTCTGTACATTGTTAGGGTTAATTTAAAACACTCACTGAGCCGGTTAAATGTCTTTCATGCTAAACTTTACTCTTGTAAAATATATAATAAATTGTTGAATCTGTTTAATTCTTCTCGTCATTATTGCCAGTACTTGGTCGAAATTTGTTTGTGAAATCTGCAAGCGAAAGCGGCAGTCGAACCCATTGGGCACTTTTATTATTGTAACTACAGAGGTGACGTCCGCGGTGCGGCCACTAGCGGGACCAAATTAATTCGCCCTAACCTCCTGTTTCCTCTCTCTTCCCTAGATTTCACCATGAACAGATTTGTCTGTAAATTCTAGATGGGGCGGGGGGGATGATTCAGGAGAGGCAGGGGAACATGGGAACAGGAAGGGAGGAGACAGCGAGTTAAAATAGAGTCATAGGAATTTATTGTTTGGTATCATGTTATATGTAGTACAAGTCGGGCCAGGTGTTCAAGGGGAGATAATTGGGCAAGTAGGTTAGGTAGCTGGGATAGAGGGGGAAGTCGCTTGGACAGGGTTGGTCAGGGTGGCCAGAGTTGATACGACCAACACTTTCTGTCACATACAAATTATGAGCTTATATACAGGCTGGTTGTAAGTATGTTGAATTTATATTTTATTGTTTGAATTTGCGCCTTAATCTCGTGCAAAACTTTTAAAAGTTATCGCGCATGGGCAAAGGACGACGGGTAAGGTATTGGGGCGGACATCTTGATGTGTTGACAGGTGTGAAACATCGGGAAAGCTTTGGGAGCGTGAAATACAGCCACGCTCCATGTCATGCCCGAACCATATCATGAGCTGACGGCGAAATTTCATGTATGGAAGCCCGTAACAGCCATATGATTGTTACCAGAATGGACACTTCGTTGTCTCGTTGTTGATTATTCCTGTCGTTGTTGTACTGCATTCGGTTGAGCGATGCAGGAGTGTTGTGTTGACATGATTTTGCGGTCATATTGAACGCTATTAGTGCATGGATGCTATGGAGGCCCAGCTGCGTGTTGTGGCGATATTATGGTAAATTCTTTAGTGATCTTCAGTGATCTTTTGGTGAGATCGTCTCCATTTGTCTGATGACTTCATATACTTCGTACTACGAGATTGTGTTTTCATTTGGTGGAACTGTGCCATATACGGTCCTGTGCTACAGTCAGGAGATGTGGACACTTACAGTCACTCTATGGAAGGACGGAGGAGGCATCTCTACGTCAGGATCTACAAACTTTGTTGTGTGGGCTATGCAGGGGAACCAGTCATATATATGAACTGTAGGGTGTATATGGTGTATATAAGATGTGAATACCAGGAGTAGGTTACAGTTTATAGTTTATAGGTTTAGGTAGTAGTTATTTCTGTGTAGCATCTTCATAATAGTGTGTAGACTGGTGTGAAATATCATTATTGGCAGTATGAATCTGTGGAGTGAGAGATTTCATCATGTTGGGTATGCCATATGTACATTTTGGACAGTAGTTTTGTAAATTGTAATAAATGTAAATAGTGTAAACTGTTGTTCTCTCTTGTGTTGCAATCCATCGTCTCGGTTAGGTTACACTTTCGATTAACCTTGTCCTGACTCCTCCATAGTCAAAATTCACAGGGTGGGTTATTCGGCTTGATAGGTTAGTTAGGTTGGCTTCGAGTGGGGCTCTAGTCCTTGTGGCTAGAGTTGATACGACCAACACTTGGGCGGAGCACCATTCACAGCCATTTAGTTAGAATGGGGGAGGGTATCCGAATGCCTGGTCCGGCTTAATTTAGTCAGATGTTAGGTATAGATAGAATTCCCATGACGTCACACATCCGGGCATCTTGCGACCTCCGCCATATTGTGGGTCAAGCGATAATAATCAGTCATTCGAGCGAAGCACATTTAAACAAACAGACGATGGTTCACTCCTGCGTAGTGTACGGCTGTACGAATCGGGCGAACGACAGGGGAACAAAGCGTGGTTTTTATGGATTCCCTACTGTAAGACTCCACGAGGACAAATGGACAGAAGAACTCAGCAGAGAGAGAAGAACAAAATGGATCGCGGCCATAGGCAGAAAGGACTTCGTGCCATCAACCCATTCTAAAGTGTGCTCGGATCATTTTTTAGAAGGTAGATAAACTGACATCAATTGATTTCATTTACTACTTAGCTACATAAAATATTTAAAGTCGCACGAGTTTTGGAAACGTGCACTAATAATGCGAATCACATTTATAATGAGACACCGTACAGTACAGTACAGCATGCGATAGTTTTGTAACATGGCATTTGGTGCAAATACCTGTAAATCTGAACTTATTGTTTTATCCAATATTTATATGACGTGTTTTACTTCACTCGAAGTGATTTATTCCTAGTGGTGCTTTCGAACAACATACGAGTCCTGTACCGGAAATAATCTTATATCTTTATTTAGGCTCTAGGCCTAGTACCGACTAGTAGTTACGTACGATCTTGTATAACTACAATGTATGTAGTAGATGCATTCTTTTAAAGATATCAATAATACCAGGGACTTATATCCATATTTATAAGTCCGTGATAATATACTTTGATCATAACATGTCCTTATATTATCTCTTTTATCATATATAAAAACCAGGTCAACTTCAAGTACATGTAACATACATACACTATCAGGCCTGTCTCACTATAAATAAATAGTGTGATGAAAAAATAAGTATTTAGTTCTGTAACCAGTTCATTATTTTTAATCCCATTCCTTTTTTTAAGATTTTTCTTTTTTTTTTGCAGGTAAACCATCAAAGATTTTTGATAAAGCAAATCCTGACTGGGTCCCCTCATTGAAGTTGAATAGGAAGTTGACATCTCCAACAACTCCAAGCAGCCAGAGTGAGCGTTTCCAACGGGCAAACCAACGTGATGACAAGCGGAAACAGCATTTAGCTGCCAGAGCTTTAATGGATTTATCCACATGTAGTGTCCAAGACAGTCAGCCACAGGTGTGTGATTGGCTTCAGAAAGATGACAAACCTGTTCACTTCTTCAAATTAGGACCTCTCTTCCCTGCAGAATCAGCGAAAGACCTAATGGAGGTTAGAAGTCAGGAAAAGGAAGAATTGTTGAAGAAGTTAAATGCAGAGTGTCAGGAGCGGACAACAGAAAACCTTACATTAAGGCAACATATCCTGGAAGGGCAGATATTCAGTGAGGATGCATTCAGAGACAATGACAAGAAGGTAAACTGCTTCACAGGGCTTCCAGGATTTTTAACTTTGATGACTGTGTTCGACTTTGTGAAAGATTACATTCCAGATAGCGGCCGTGTGACATTCTCAAAGTTTCAGAGATTTATTATGACTCTGATGAAACTGCGACTTACACTCTCCCTTCAGTTTCTTGGATATATCTTCAATATCTCACAGCCCACCGCATCAAGGACATTCCTAACTGTATTGGACGTTTTATACATTAGACTGCGAGAGTTTGTTTACTGGCCAGAGAGAGAGGAACTGAGACTTTCAATGCCCATGGAATTCAGGAAGCATTTTGGCTTGAAAGTCGCTGTTATCATTGATTGTTTTGAAATCTTTATTGAGCGGCCTTCAAATCTTCTTGCAAGAGCAAAGACATGGTCTTCGTATAAACACCATAATACTGTAAAAATATTAATTGGAATAGCCCCTCAAGGATGTATAACCTATCTGTCAAATGCTTGGGGAGGACGCAGTAGTGACAAGTATATTGTGGAAAACAGTGGCTTTTTAAAGAAACTTCTTCCAGGAGATATCGTACTTGCTGACCGTGGTTTCGACATTCAGGAAAGTGTCGGTGTAATGTGTGCGGAGGTTAAAATACCGAGTTTTACTAAAGGAAAGAGCCAGTTGTCAGCACTTGAGGTAGAATCCACAAGAAACATTGCACATGTCCGCATTCATGTGGAACGCGTGATTGGACTGGTTAGGAACAAGTTTACAATTCTTTCAGATACTTTACCTGTAGACTATTTGATTGCGCGCACAGGAGATGTTCCAGCTGTAGACAAAATTGTTACTGTTTGCTGTAGTTTGACCAACTTGTGTGGTTCTATTGTGAATTTTGATTGACAATGAAAACACTTCATACATTTTACACTTAAAGTAGTGTATTTGTCAAAAGAATGTGAAATCTTGAAATTAGTGAATATGGCATTTTTTTCTGAATGATTTAGCATTGTCTGGATCATAATTAATCCATATTAAGAATATTATATATTATTAATATTTTATAACTCTATATTTAAATATTTGTTTGCAACCATATTGTGTTCAAATGATGATGCTGATTATAAGTACAGTCAAACTGTGTATAAAGGACACTGAGGGGAAATGACAAGTATCCCTTATAGACAGGTGTCCTTTATATACCCATACAAAACTTGGAGACAGAGGTTTTTTCTCAGAAATAAGTCCTGTCTGTCCCTAATTAAGTATTAAAGTATAAGAGAAATCTTACTACAACCTGATATATTTTATATGACATTTTATTTTAATCTCATCTTTGTTTAGTTATTAAGATAACCACTTTGGTTATCATGTAGAAAAATACACAATCAAAACAAAAAGTTGAATATCAGCCTTTCTTGAACATGAGTGTGTATGATTTGTGTCTGTAGACACTTAAAGCAACAGCATCCCTTCCAAATCATTGACACTAGATAATTCTCTTGTGTATATGTAAACAATGACACTTAAACCATTCATTTTTATCATATCTATGAGTTTACTTGTTTCTTTGAAAACTATAAAATGTGCTTATAAATGATATAACTAACACTTGTAGTGATATATATATATATTTAGATACAGTTACATGTACACAGAATATTCAAATGTTGTTGTCCTCTAAATAGAGGTTATTTTACATAGAAAATAGTGTTTGGGGGAATTTCTAAGTCTCCTTTATAGAGAGTGTCCTCTATATAGAGGTATATTATATAGTAAAACTTGTTGGGGTTCCTGAGACTGTCCTTTATAGACAGGTGTCCTCTAAAGCAGGTTTGACTGTATTAATCGTAGCACGAAATGTACATAGATGGTACTTGTAGTTTCTGTTTCTGCAGACCTGTCCTTTGTACTCAATATTACTGCCATGTAATGTATATGATCCCAGTGTTAATCATGAGGAAATATTAATATATTTTCAATAAATTAATTTTCAAGTATTCATTATGGCTTTGAATTGTTTTTATTAAAACAAGCTTACAGTAAGTGTTGCATGCAACACATGTCCCCTGCCATAAATTACAGTATTTATCTGCACAACTTCAATACGACAATTTCTGTTTTTAGTATCAGTGACCTTTATAGTTGACCTTTCTTCCCAAAACCATATCAAATAATTCATCACCTCATAAGCTACCATTGTATGAAGTTTCATTCAAGTCCATCAATCCGTTCTCAAGTTATCATCTGGAAACCAACATATAGACAAACAGACTGACAGAGATAAACACTATTGCCCCCCCCCCCCCTGGTTTCACCAGTAGGGGACTATTAAAATGACTTAGGTCTTAAGTCAAACTAAATAAATTTGTCTACCAGGTATATTATGTAAACATACACCTGGAAACTCTTGATAATTGGAAACAACTGCTTGTATTTCTAAACATTGTATATCAGGTATTGTCATTTTGCCATATCACACCAATGACAATATGACAATATACTACTGGAGAAAACAATGACAGACACAGATAATTTAACTTTAAATACAAACAATTTAATTTCAAAAGGAGAGTCCATATATATGTACAATCACAATTAAATATTACGTTCCATCTAGTCTGAAAAGTTTAATACAAATTTAGCAATTAAAAAAACTTGCCAACAATTTCTATAAAATTTCATCATCATCATCATCACAATCATCATTACATGTGGCATTGCAATCATCATCATCATCATCACATATGGAATCTACTTTAACAAGTTTAATACAAATAAAGCAATTAAAAAAACTTGCCAACAATTTCTATAAAATTTCATAATCATCATCATCATCATCATCATCATCATCATCATCACATATAACATTGCAATCATCATCATCATCACATATGTCAATGCAATCATCATCATCATCAATCATCATCACATATGGAATCTTTAGATCTTCAATACAGTACCCGCTTTTCTTCTTTCATCAATTTTAATACTTAAAAACTTTGGCTGTGAAAAAAAACTCGGCTTTTCCTTGGTTGAGAAAAAGAAAAAGAAACATTGTTGAAAACATCATGTTTAAGTATGTCCATGAAACAATATATATATCAGGCATGTGAAATTTCCGCCAATTGGCGGATTTCCGATTTTTTAACAAAAAAATCCGATTTTTAGAAATATTTTTCCGATTTTTTTCGTCGGTAAAAAAATCCGGATTTGTGGTGTCCGTTTTCGTTTTGCAGTTTATACTTGCCTGAAGTAGATCGTAGAAACGCTTGGATCAACGTAGGTAGTCAAAGCATCAAGTACACACTGATTTAAAGTGCCCGTATGTTACATATCGACCTTGACATGATAATGTTGTTTTAAAAGGACTTAAGGCAATATGAGTCACCGGAAAGATATAATAGAACGAGGTAGTGTGAAGGACGTTGATGTCGGCGTGCGAAACGCATGGAAATGGAGTTGGCTAGAAAAAGAAGTTGAAGGCAGTTTGTTGTCAGCGTGCATCTACAAAATTGAAGAAGCTGGGAAAGCATATTGTCGGCTTTGCTCGAAGGAGATAAACTATGCCAGTAGGCGTTACAAGACCATAGAGGCCCATGTTAAATCAGAGAAACATCGAAAACACAAGGAAGCAAAAAAGAGCAGTTATTCTTTGGCCGGTAAGTTGTGTTGCAGTTTATTGTTTTCATTCGAAAAAACGAAAAAAAAAGCAAATAAAAAATTTAATCCCAAATAAAAATTAAAGACGATAATGATAAGATTTGGTATAAAACGGCTAAAAAATATAAATATTTGATATCAATAAAAACAGCTAAGCAAGATGATATATAACTGTACATGTATTTAATAAATATAAATAAATAAAATTAAAACGTATTCTAATAAATAATACAAAAATTAAAAGGCTCAGTGTTATTTTCCCGTATTCCCTATTAAGATTTTATTTATAGAAATATTTTATAATTCTTAAAAGTTTATAATTAAATCAATGCAAACTTGGGCCTAAATTAAAACATATTCTAATAAATAATACAAAAATAAACAGGCTCAGTGTTATTTTCCCGTATTCCCTATTAAGATTTTATTTATAGAAACATTTTATAATTCTTAAAAGTTTATAATTAAATCAATGCAAACTTGGCCCAAGTATACAGGCATCAGCTCAGTATTTGTTCTTTTATATTTTACAGGATTATTTTCATCTGGTGCCAGATCTAATGACACACATGAACCTTATGGACTACACCCATCGCTGAACGGAAAATTGTCAGGCTCAGTCACCAGTCAGTCCAGTGACATCAAAGATGCACCCAAGTTGTTAGTGCCAGTCAACGACAGACTTATAAATATGGAAGCGACTATCCTTGGTTTTCTTACTGAAAATAATCTCCCATTCAGCTTGACAACAGATTTGATTGATCTGACAAAAAAACTATCAAAAGATACCAAGGCTCTTAGTGAACTACAGATGAACAGAACAACAGCTTCATATAAAATGACCTTTGGATTAGGAAAGACATTAATGATGAACTTGACGGAAATTTTAAGAATTTCAAAGTTTTCACTAAACATCGATGAGGCCACTAGTGATAACTTTCACAGGGTGTTGGCTGTTCTAGTTTCTTATTTCTGTCCAACAAAGAAAGAAATTGTTGTTAATCATTTAGCATCCTTAAGTGTAATAAAAGTTGACAGTGCCACTCTTTATAATGAACTGGTAAATGTTATTGAAAGTAACAACATACCATGGACAAACCTTATGTCAATATTAATGGATTCATGTAATGTGATGAGGGGATCAAAGTCTGGCCTAGAAGTTCGTATTCAAAGGGAAAAGGCACCACACTTGTTGGATATAGATGGGGACTCATGTCATCATGTCCATAACGCTACAAAGGCATTTTGTAAACCATTTGGCTATGTTGTAGAGTCACTGTTTAATGATCTACATAATGATTTAAAGTGGTCTGCAGATTTGAGAGACTTTATGCAAGAAATCTGTGTCATTTTAGGTGTTAAATACACAGCTCCCCTCAGGTTTGTAAACCACAGATGGCTTTCAGTGTACACTGTAGCAGTTCACACATTACGTCTGATGGATGTTTATAGTGTTTTCTATGCTGGATTTATCACACCAGACAAAAAGCCAAAAGTGTTTCCTATTGTACAAGAGATCTATAGAAGGATAGGCGTAAGTGATGCAGCAAAGGAAAGAGTAAGAGAAATCCACTTATCTCTGTCCAAAAAATCGTTGACAAAGGATGGACGAGATAGAAAAGACAGAATCTTAGGCAAAATTTTTGATGAGAGAATGCTGATCAAACTTGTCTTGAATTTGTACAGTAGTGTTCTGCCTCTGTTGAAAAACTTCACTCTTCTGTTTGAGATGAAAGAACCTCTAGTGCATATACTACATGATAAGCAACTTGAACTTATCAGGGAGTTCTTGGATTGTTTTATTAAACCAGAAAAATTACAGAATATTACAGCCAGTCGCCTTGCAAAACTTGATCTACACAGTAAAGATATGCATCTGAAACCAGTTCACATGTTCATGGGTGTTAATGCGTTGCGCACTGTAAAGGAAAATATCAAATCTTATATAGTAAGAAGCTTCCTTGAGAACCTTGAATCTGCTTATGTTGCCAGTGGTCATGTATTAAAAACAAAACTGCCTATTGGAAACTCACTGCTACAGAGCCTTTCAGCTATAGACCCGTGTGCAAGGGGCCACTCCCTTACATTGCAGTACCTTCAGAACCTTGCGCTGAAAGTTGATAATGTATTATCTGAAGAAGAGAAGAATCAGTATGAAAGAGAATTAAGAAGGTACCAACGAGATGAAAAGTTGCCAGAATTTGAGAACATGAGAATAGACACTTGGTGGGCAGATGTTCAAATGAAAGGACAGTATCCTGTCTTAAGCAAGATGGTATTGTCCTTGTTGACCTGTTTCCATGGTCCACAGGTGGAAGGCTCATTCAGCATGATGGGGGACATCATGGATCCTAAATCTTCAAGAATGAAGATTGAAACCTATTCAGCAATTCAAACTGTGAAGTCCACATTACAAGCACAGAAGAAAACTGCTGTGGAATATTTTTCACCTCATGACTTCCAAAATAATGCACTACAGAGGAGACTTCTTAATAACATGAGGAGTGCATATAAGTCATACAAGTGTGAAAAAGAGAAAGCCAAAGAACAGGAGGAACAGAGAAAGAGAGAATTAGAAGTGAGAAAAGCAAATGTTGAAACAAAACGAAAGGCTTCAGAACAGTCAGAAAGAGCTTCCAAAATTGCACGTTTGGCTCACAAACAACTGATGATGAAATCTTAAAAAAAAACCAGAAAAAAGTCTAAAAAAGGGACATAATTTGAGTGAAGTTCGTGCTACATTTTACTGTTACAGTGTAAATATATTACAATCTAAATATATTACAATATTAATGTGAAAGTGTACATATATAGTCTCTAGCTATATTGTGAAAAGTAATTTGTGAACTGACAAAACAATTTAGATTTAAACTACAGTTGGACATATGTGGAACATGTATTTACTTTTTACAATTTAACAAAACACATTTAACAAACTTAAACATTTTTCTTGCAATTGGATTACACTCAAGTATCTCATTCTGTGGAACATTAGTTGTGAACTGGCCATGGTAAGTGTATAAATTGTCATGTTGATGAAAATTTCAAACAGTTTTGTTGAGTTTTTTTATTGGTATTACACTTTATTATGGCAAGAAATGCATGCCAAAATATCTTATGGTATACCCCTTAAGTGGCTAGAAATGCATCCCTGGCAGTCTAAATTTTCAAAAATTTTCATTAATCCCCCCGGATCATTAATCCCCCCTATGAGAGGGGGGGTAATCCCCCCCCCCCCCCCCCCCCCCCCCCCCCCCACTCGCGCCTTCGGCACTCGTATTACTTTTCAGACTTTTTCAAAAAATACCACTCACATGCCTGATATATATATATATATACAAAATTTATAAAATTTACAAGTTTTCTAATAGCTATTTTCTACATAGTGCAAATAATAACTGGGACTTTTTGAAAGACTTGGGAAGAACAGCAAGTGCATTATACCTGATACTTTAACATACATAACATGTAGTTAATGTGAAGAGGATATATGTAGTCAGAGATATATTACGTGTTAAATTTTAACAATTCATCAGTTTCAATTAATGGATAAATTCAAGCAAAAGTAATGAAAAATATCTGTACAAAATACAAGTATCAAACAAAGTAGTCTGTATCATGAATTAACAAAGTAACATTAACATTAACATTGATTAATATTTACATGTACAATAAATTTACACTTAGTGATCGATGGTAATATTCATTTTATGTAAATAAATTTAGAATTTTAAAGAACAAAGCAAATTAACTTCTGTGTAAAGTTCGAAGTGGTAACACTTTATATGGCTGTATACTGGTGATGAAATGTAGGCAAGTCACATGAAACTAGGAGGTCTGGTGTTGCTCCAATTCAATTGTAAGTCCGCACTTGCTGTGATGCATATGCCTGTTGTTTTCTTGTCTGTATACCAAGGGTCCTTTATGAGTATTAGGTGACACCTGTGAAAATTTGTAAAAAAAACTTCCGGTGAAAAATAAAATGGAGCACGTGGTTAAATGTGATGTGTGCTGGTCTTCTCTACAATTTTAATTACTTTAAATACAAACATTACATGGTGGAGAATCCTTCAGGGATCCCGGTGAATCATCAAGCGGTAAATTCCCGTCCATTTGTATGAACGTTATCTACGAAAGGTGTTTTATCGAACATTAACTATCATGAATACCAGTTTACTGTTGCACGATATCACTGTACCACCAAGTCCCACACTTATCCCACCGAATCGGAATGATATGCAAGCAGACTGTGAACCCCAATTTAATACTAATCATCCCCAGGTTGAGGACACAGCTCGCAAAACTGAAAGCACCGATCGCGAGGGGAGCATTCATTATCCCCCACCACTTGTACAGCCAGCCCCTGTGATACTTGTCCCTGCAATGTCATCAGAAAAAGTTTCGTTACGAAAGTTCAGCGGGTACAGTCACGAAGATGCAGACAAGTTCCTATCGGAATTCGACAGTTATATAACTTTCAGTGGTCTACATTTAGACCCCTCCCCGGCCAGAAAAGTGGCTGCGTTTCATATACATTTAAATGGACCAGCTCTCACATGGTTCCACTCACTTGGCTCTAATCAAAAACAGGATTGGGCTACTTTAGAGACAGTTTTCCGTAAACAATACCTGGTGAAAGATCATCTTGACCCTACAATAATGGCAGAATCGGCTGCATTCCATAAACTGTGTTTACATCCAGGTCAACCATTAGAGGATTACCATGGACAGATTGTTGAGAAAGGCCGTAGACTAGACAAGCCTGAGAGAGACTTAATTTACCAATTTATTGAAGGCCTTCCTCCAGCATTGGCATTTTTCGTCCGAGCTGGTATGTGTCACACTCTTACAGAAGCCTTGCACTCAGCACAGTGTGGAGCAGCAGCTGGGTATAGAACTCAATCATTTCCAGGAGGGCCGGGTCTCCCCTCCCACCCACCCATAGACCCACAGGCATATGTGGCTGCTGTTAAACAAACACCAGATTTTAAAAAGGACAGTTGTATACAAGATCTGAAGGAACAGGTAAAGAACTTGACCATTGTTGTTGACAACCTTCAACGTCATATTACCAGTTCTTCACCACAAGTAATGAGTCATTCCCATGATAATGGACATGGATCAAGGACACTGATCTGCTATCGTTGTAAAGGTCAAGGTCATCGTAAGAGAGATTGTCTGTGGACAGGTCAAGGTGACCCTGTGTGTGAATTGCAATGCCAGCTTTGTGGACAGTATGGCCACCCTGCAATACACTGTCAACGATTTCCAGCAGCAGATACCTCCAAACCCCCTCCAGCTTTGTCTCCAGGAATACCCTATGTTCAGAACATTCAGCATGGACCCTATACACATTATCCACTTTCTAACAATGCCCAGGGAAACGGGATAACCCCGGGGGGCATATATCGCGGCCTCTCGGGAGGGTGGTAAACAAAAACAGACACCGTAGCCCACCACCATTGAGGATGTCAGTGACTGAAAATAGTAGTTCGACTGGTCAGGAGTCTGAAAGCGATAATATTGACACTGCCGATACATGTATTGATACAGATAGTGATACAGACACTAAGAATAACAAATTTATGTTTATGCCAATTACTTTTGTACACCAGCGGATAGCTGCTTTACTTGACACAGGCTGTAGCATAAATGTTATGTCTGATTCATTTTATCATTCTTTGCCCAAATCTTGTAAATCTACAATGGATGATTCCAGTGCTTGTAATGTGTTACTTGCTGATTCTAAACAAGTCCATGTTTTGGGTACAGCTAGTGTCATGGCGCACTTACCCCATGGTCCATGTAGATTTAAAGTGCATATCATGCGTCAAACTTCACACCCTCTCATTCTTGGGTCTGCATTTATGGCTGCTCACAAAATTGTACTAGATTTCAGCTCAGGTCAATTTGGTACAAAAAGGTTAAAGGTGAAGTGTAAACAAGAGTTTATTGTAAATCCATTGTCAGAATGTGTGGTATTGGGTAAATTACCAAAAGGTTCAGTAATGGGGACACAGGGATTGTGTACAGCCAGCAAGCAGACAGAGAAAGTTGGGTTGCTTATAGCTAGATCTGTGACCACCGTTCATAATTCTAGATTGGTTCCTGTTAAAATTCTCAACCCATGTTCAACCCCAGTAGTCATCAGAAAGAACACTGTTTTAGCAAATTTTGACCTACTTGATGGTTCATTTCAAGTGATACCTGTGGACGACAGTCACACACCATATTGTTGTAATATTAATTATGAAAGTAAAACAGAGAGTGATAGAAAAACAGCTATTCAAAATGATGGCCAGATAATCACTGATAGTAGAATTGATAGTCCAGATGTTAGTCAGACATTGTATGATAGTAGGATTACTAGTCATGCAGTTAGTGAAAGTAGAATTGATAGTCCAGATGTTAGTCAGACATTGAATGATAGTAAGATTACTAGTCACACAGTTAGTGATAGTAATATTGATAGTCAGGCAGTGAGTGATAGTAGGACTGATATTCAGATTGTGAGTGATGGTACAATTGATAGTAAAATGGTCAATGATAGTCAAGCTAGTCAAAGTGACATTTGTAGTACTACCAAACCAGACAAAGATTTTCAGAAATTTGTTTCATATTTTGATTTTAATACTGATGTTTTATCACCTCAACAGAGAGTTGAGTTACAAGAGTGTATTTATAGTCATAGAAATGTTTTTGTAACTGAAGAAAATCCTTCATTGGGTTATACTAATGTTGTTAAGCATTGTATACATTTGTCCCCAAATTTTGTTTCAAAACATCATCAGCCGTACCGCCTGTCGCCAGACAAGAGAGAGGTATTGCGTTCCCAGTTGGAGGAACTTCTTAAACAAGGTGTTATCTCCCCTGTCAGCATTGACGAAGACATTCCTATTTCAAGCCCCATCGTTTTAGTATCAAAGAAGAAGCCTCCTGGAAAAGGAATCAACACATCACCATTATCCTCATACCGATTCTGCTGCGATTTCCGTTATCTCAACTCCCAAACACAGCCTTTCCGCTATACCATACCCAACATACAGGAGCTCACAGAGTCATTTGTTAACAGTTCTCCTAATTACATCACATCCATTGATATGAGCTCTGGGTTTTTCCAGATGGGCATCACTGAGGAATCATCAAAATACACCGCTTTCAATACGTGCTTTGGGACCTTTAAGTTTTTACGCCTACCCATGGGACTTTGTACAGCCCCCAACAGCTTTCAATTATTGATGGATACTGTTTTGAGAGGTCTTACTTTCAAGTCTGTGCTTTGTTATTTGGATGACGTTCTCATTTGTTCCCCTACCTTTAAGGAACATTTGAAGGACCTGGATGATGTTTTCTCACGGCTAGCCCAGGCTGGTTTAAAATTGAATCCAAAAAAGTGTTCCTTCGCCAGACCTCGGTGTACTTTTCTCGGTCACGAAATTTCGAAGGACGGCATTCGACCTCCAGTGGATAAAGTTGATGTTATTCGTCAATATCCAGTTCCTACATCTCAGAAGCAACTACGTAGAGCTATAGGCCTATTTAACTGGTTTCGGAAATTCATCCCAAATTTTAGCAGTGTAGCTCATCCTTTGAATCAGCTTCTCAAGAAAGATTCTAGGTTTGTATGGACTTCCGTACACACAGATGCTTTTGACAAACTGAAATCTCTTCTGTTAAATTCAGAGGCATTAGCTTTTCCAAATTACGACTTAGAGTTTCGGCTTGCTGTCGATACGTCCAGCAAAGGTATTGGGTATATGTTATATCAGATACACCAGGATGGTACCGTAAAAACCCAGGTAATGTCCGCATCTGTGTAATGTCCGCACCCCTTTTTTGACACAAAAATCTGGGGAAAAAACCCACCTTCCATGTAATGTCCGCGGGTAAAAAATGCAAATTGAAGCTGCCGATTTCATTTCACGTACGAATGTCGTAATGGCCGAGAGCATACAGGTACCATTCAAGAATTCACTTAATTGTTTATAACAACAGTTATTCTCCATAATGGTACAGTAAGCTTACCAGTATGACAAGTCCTCATGTCGATAAGTGGTGTTTTGATAAGGGTTAGCCCAGCAGTGTTATAAACAGCTTGGGTCGTCTCCTCACCTCGAGTGTGAGTGAGTGACAGCGTGTGATTAGCCAATTAACATAACTATACAGTAAATGACCCGCCAATTGACTAGGTTTATTACAACGACCAGACAGAGGAAGACAACTTCATGCCGACTTCCACAGTGACACACACGATGGAGTTTTGAACGCGATTAAAACGGCCTGCTATGTATTAAGACTTTCTGATAAACGATCTAATCAATAAAACGTCTGATTATTTATTTTATTCTTGTACATGTTATTTATTGTTATTTTGTAAATAAAATGTAGAATGAAAATGTTGTGTTATTTTGTATATGCTCATGGGTATGCTTTTTCAATGGGGAAAGGGGAATAACTCTAACTTTATTCATGTGACAAAGTCAAACAAAATGGCTTCCTATTACGAAGGACGACACAATATGAACCTGTAACGAGAAAATGGAAGGAATTAACCATGGAAACTATAATAAATAATCATAAATAATCATGTTTGGTTGAGGAAACATCATAGGAAAAACCAGCGATAAAGGTATGCTTGGCCTTTAAGAACACAATTCAAGGATATGTTATGAATCATCACATTTCCTCTATATCTCTGGATGGTACTCATCGTGTTGTGCGGTTTGGGTCTAAAGGATTAAACAGGCACCAAGAAAGTTACGGTCCTACAAAATTGGAACTGCTTGGACTAGTATACAGTGTTTTGGACAACGTCACCTACCTCCGCGGCCGACACTTTACAGTGGAATGTGATCATCAGGCGCTCCAGCCTCTTTTCCAGAAACAGCTAAAAGGTGCTATCTACGAGAGATGGATTGCTATTCTTCAGGAGTTTACCTTCAACATTGTGTACAAACCTGCAGCTAAGATGGTTGTTCCTGATGCCTTTTCACGTTGCCACCCATTCCCATTAGTAGGCACTATGGATTCGAGTCCAGCAGAAGATGACCTGAACTTTCCCTTTGTTGATGATACCACCCCTAAACCAATTACGTTACCTTCTGGCCAAACACTTGCATCACTACTACAGGGAGAAAAGACAGATGCTCAAGTGAATAATGTCACAGTGTTACCTTCTACCATTCAGTTGGACCCTAACAAGGATTACGATGCTGATACTGAGGATAATGTATTTTCAAACGTCAAACTCACACATCGTCGAAGGAAGATCGTTTCCCGGAAATATTTATCGCAGACGTTTAAGGCCAAAGTGTTAGACACATCGGTTGAAAATGCTAAGCCCATTTATGACAGTTCCGAATCTTGTACCCGACAAGATACATTATGCATTGTCAGGCAACATCAGGATCTTGCCTCGAGTTCCAGCAATGTGTCTGATCAAGAACATGTTCCTAGAGACAATTCTACACTGGACTTACAACAGTACACTGCTAGTGATGAATCTAGTGTTTGTGCAGAAGACAACCCCTATATACAGGACACCGATGTTGACAAGTCTAGGGATGATTTATCTGACAACCCCTATATACAGGACACCGATGTTGACAAGTCTAGAGATGATTTATCTGACAACCCCTATATACAGGACACCGATGTTGACAAGTCTAGGGATGATTTATCTGACAACCCCTATGTACAGAATACCGATGCTGACAAGTGTAAAAATGATTTACCAGACAACCCTTATATACAGGATACTGCCAGTGATCCGACAGAAAATCCACCATTAGTATCGGATGTTAAACAGGCTGAGTTTTTCAAAGTGACTGATTTTAGTGTTGAGCACATTTCCAGTTTGCAACGAGCCGATCCACACTTTCAGCCTCTTATCACATATTTACTCAGTGGTGACCTTCCCGCGTCGCAGAAAGATGCCCGTCGTATCCTCTTGGAAAGCTCAGATTATGTGCTCATAGACTCATTACTATTCCATTCTCGTGTGGCTAAATCTAAACGAACCAAGAATATGTGTCATTACCAACTGGTACTACCAGAACCGTTGATACCTACTATTCTCCAGTTGTATCATGATTCTACCTTAGTTTGCCACGGTGGAATACAAGACATGTTGGACCGTGTCAGAGAACATTACTATTTCCCAAGACTTTCTGTACTTGTGAGCGACTATGTACGTTCATGTGTTGCGTGCCAACAAAGGAAATTAGGACCTTCAGCTACAAGGAACAGCATTACTGCCTACCCTACCCCTAACAAACCATTCCAGGTTTGGGAAATTGATCTATATGGACCCCTCCCCGTTTCATCATCAGGGAAATCCTACATTTTCACAGCCGTTGACATGTTCTCCAAATACTTATTCACTGTTGCTATTGCTAATTCTGATGCTCTAACTGTTGGAAGTGCTATTTTTCAATTAGTTTCAAATTTTGGCGTCTGTGATACCTTTGTCTCCGATCAGGGATCTGAATTTACCGCTAAAGTTACCAAAGAAATTTGTCGTCTACTGCAAATCCATCAAGACTTCACTCCCAGTTATGTGCACCATTGTTTGGGAGCTTGTGAGCGCACACATCGCGTTCTTGCCACCAAACTGACACCTTTCATGAACACTGCCAAAGATAACTGGGAAGAAATATTGCCTGCCATTGTATTTTCAATGAACAGTGCAGTCAACTCAACATCCGGATACTCACCATTTGAGATCATCTTTGGCCAGCGTCCTGCATTTCCTCTCAACAATATCACAGCTACTTTGGACAACATTCCTATCGACATCCATACATATGTTGATATGGTTTGCAAGAAGATGGAGGTCATTCGTACAATTATGCTCGATAATGTCACCAAGTCTCAAACCAGGATGATGGATCAAGCTAATACAAAGGCTCGACCTCTTCAACTCGATGTTGGTGATTATGTGTATCTGTACAAACAACCAACAGGAACAGGACAAAAGCTACAAAACCTTTATAAAGGAGTTTATGTTATTCATGAAAAACTTTCTGAGCACATGGTAATGATTCGTGATCCTCAGACCAACAAGGTTGGATCAAAACCTGTACATGTAGACAGACTAAAATGTGCTTATGTGCGTGCTCCCACCCCAACAGACTATTTCCATATCACATCCACTGTCAAAGTTGACTCTGCCGTCCAAACTGAGGATGTTGTGCTGGATCTTCCTGACAAGCATGAAAGTGACTCGCATCTTTCAACTATTGCGGAATTTTCTTTGGCCGATTCCTCGCACATCAAAGATTCTCAACTTCCTCCTGAGTTTTCAGAATTGGATCAGGGAATGAAATCTGAAACTGTTGACCATTCTGGTCCGCCTGTTGGTGTATTACCACGCGCTCGTCGTGTCATAAAGAAACCTGTACGGTTTCGTGATTCCAGCAATGTGGATCTTTGTTCATCATCATCT
Organism: Ylistrum balloti; assembly: GCF_031769215.1. Classification (NCBI taxonomy): domain Eukaryota; kingdom Metazoa; phylum Mollusca; class Bivalvia; order Pectinida; family Pectinidae; genus Ylistrum; species Ylistrum balloti. Next base: position 415 of record NW_026782378.1, on the reverse strand, counting down.
TCCTCCAGTGACCATCATTACTACAAGATTAAACGAGTTTTAGCTCAGAGAGGGACTGGACTTGACATAAAATACCTTGTTCACTTCGTTGGAGAGCCCTCGCAAAATGCTCGTTGGGTCCGATTGGCAGATTTGAACCCGGCCGCTATTCGAGCAATGTCTAAGAAACCACCAAAGGTTGTTCAGTGACATTCGATTTTATGACAATATATAGGATGTGTCTATTAACAATGTTTCATTATTCATTGATATTGAATTTTGATAGGTACTGAATTTTGATATGTGCTACAACTATTTTGATATTGTTACACTAGGATTACCCCTACATTTTATGATGACATGCATACCTTCATTTTCATGAATGGAATATGTGCTTAAGGAATGAATAATTCTTTTTTTATTTTTTTCCTACCAT